>NW_012192618.1:0-14721 GCF_000956335.1 Plasmodium fragile | reverse complement strand
TTTTTTTTTTTGTTCCAAACCGCCCCCCTCTGTCCATGCAGGCCTAAACATAGAAAGCAAGCAAAAAATAAAAACGCTCATTCCAAAAAATTTTAAAGATCTCATAACATTGAACAACAAAGGGAAAATTAAAATTCTATATGACTCTTTAATTTCCTACAAAAATGAACATGGTCTTATATTGCTCATATTGCTGTCATTAATATATATTTTTTACCAAGCCTTCCCGTTATTTTTATGGTGGATGACAGGAACGGGTACTATCATAACTATATTAATTGGGGCGTTTTACAATTATGCGTTCTCCATATTTTATTGTTCCCTACTTTCCACAATTTCTCCCCTAGTGACATATCTTATTTTTAAGAATTATGGACGTACAGTAATAGAATATTTTTTTAGGAAGCCACTTACCAAATTTGATGAGCAGATAAAGAAAAGAGTTAAGAGTAAATTTGATTTGTTTTTCTACATTGCCATTTTAAGGTTAACTCCTGTATTTCCCAATGCGTTGATAAACATTTTGGTAGCGTCTCTCTCCCTTCCTGCGATCCCCTTTTCGTTGGCCACGTACATAGGGCTCATGCCCAACACCATTATCCTGGGTAAGTGCACACGTGCGAAATTGTCTCTATGCATGCGTTGCCCGTACATAGGTGACCCTTCTTGGGGTTTATCTATCCCTCGCTCGGCCACATACGCGTGCGTGTCTTTGTGCCACGTTGGGAACATCGGTTTGGTTTGCCTCTATGTCCGTATGAATCGGATTCTCCCGTATGCTCATAACGTTCCGCTATCCATTTATTTTTTTTTTTTTTTTTTGTTGCAAATGGAGAAGGGGTTATAAAAATGACGTCATTGTGTGGAAGAAGCATCACCGCGACGCAGTTGCACATTCGTTATGTCACAGATTGGGGATACGTATCGGGGTCTATAAGGAGGGATAAACGTTTTCCCGTGTGTCCTCACGTACGTGTACTTGGCGTAAAGGCCCAGTTGAGAGGGCCACTTCGCAACTCCAATAAAGGAGACCAAATAGGCGCACGACTATATGACCTCTCTGTAACTCCTTTCGGCAAAAGAATATGCAGTGAGGGTGAGGAAAGGACACACAGGGGTGAATTTCCCCCCTATTGGTTATTACCCTTAATTTTTTATCTTTTAATTTTTTAAGTGCCATGCAAAAATGCTGTTAAGACTACTTTACCCCTTAAGTACTTTTTATGTTGAATCAGACGGCCAAAAGGGGGTTGAGAGAGATGTGTAACGGGACGTTTCACTGCGTGTAGTCACACGAGATGTAACTTTTCCACGGGACATCCACCTGTATAAGCACGCATATTAGCATGTGGCCATGTGTACAAGTGACTACATGCACACAGGGTTACCCAGTAGTTCCCCTTTGTAAAACATCTTGCAAAAAAAAAAAAAAAAAAAACACCGCATCATTTTGTGACTCCCCCGTTTTTAGCAAACAAACCGGCTACTTAATTTCCACGCGCGCTGGAAAGAAAAGAAAAAAATAAAAATAAATAAAAAAAATAAATGAAATAGGAAATATAATAAAAAACGTTGCATGAAAAATGAGGGGTTACAAAATGGGAGAAAAGAAAATGATAAACGGGTATACCGATTTTTTTTTTTTTTATGAAAAAGGCATGACGCCGCATTAAAAAATGAAATGCTGCAGTGGACTACAAATGGAGCGCAGCAAACATGAAGGACCTCGCGGGAAGTAATTTGTTTCGGCCTTGTATTACATACAGGCATGTATGCATATATTAATACAAATATGCGTATACAATTTTACCTAACACGTGTGACATGCGTGGCGTTTGCGCGGGATTGGCCAAGTTGGGCGCAGTAAAAAAAGCCTTGCAACAAACCCGCAACTTGTTTGCCATTTTTGCCATTTCTGCCATTTCTGCATTCGTTGAATTGCCCATGGTTTTGTGGCATTCACCTCCGTCGCAGTTTTTGTGACTTCCAAAACTGCGCCTTTTTGTGCCTATATGTGGATTATTTTTCCACATGATTGTATTTTCTACGTGACTGTTATTTCCACTTGGCTGGTACTGTGTTTGCACGTAACTACTACCCTCATCCTTTTGACGTACTTACCACAGTTGACGGCTTTTTACCCATTTGACTGTTTTTTTTTTTTTCCGTTTGCCATTTCGCCACGTGAAGCTTTTTGTAAAAGTGGAGATGCGCAATTTTTTTTAAGGTTCCCTTTTTATTTCTTTTAATTCGTCTGCATAAGTTTGAGCGCCTTTCCCCCCTACCCAAAAAGTGTTTAACACCCCGCTTGCAGATCTGCTTGGGGAGCGCATTTTTATTAGCCCACGCACCCCCCCTGTATGCGACCGTTACATACATATACATTTACAGTGAAAAGCGGAAAAAGGGCTACAAAGGGGATATAAAGGGGCTACCTATTTTTAATAGCGGGCCAGGAAGAGAAGCAGTGGAGAAGCAGAGGACCGGACCCCAAACCGCCCTTCCCCTTCTGCTTCACCCGGGCGAACAAACATGAGCGAGTCCAGCGTGGAGGGAAACGAACTGTTCAACTCTGACGATGAGGAAGTGAAGGAAGGGGACAGTTCCCCCCAGGACGGGGAGCATGAGGAGGAGCAAACTGCAGAGGACGCTGATAATGCTGATAACGGTTCTGATGACCAGGTTAATGACCCCGCCGAAGGGGGAGCGCGCAGGAAGAGGAAAAAGGAAGACAAACACACATCTGCGTATGTGGATAACGAAGCGGAGGATGATGATGAGGAGGAGGAAGATGAAGACGAAGGAGACGACGAGGATGACGATGCAGACTACAGAGAAAGAAAGGCAAGCAGCAAGGGCGGAAGTGGGCTGAAAAAAAGGAAGCTATCAAAGAAGAGGTACATGTCGACCTTCCTGGATACAGAGGCGCAAGTGGGTGACGATGAGGAAGAGGAGTACGCCAGCTCGTACGTAGATGAGTTCGAAGAAGCCAAAAGGTTGGAAAAAAAAAAAATGTATGAAATGAAGCTGAAGAGTGGGACAAACCACTTAGCGCAAACTATTAACAAACTATCACAACGGTATGAAAATGAAAAGGAAATTAAGGATACCGTTACTGATGGGGAGACGCTAACAGATGAGGATATGTCTGGAGATGAGGATGAATATTTCGATGAAGGAGAATGTTTGACCACGTTTGACAGCCCCAAAATGTGGCTCATAAAGTTGTTCAAAAATGGAGCAGAGAGAAATATAGCCATGGGAATCTACTACAAGTACATGAAGTTAAAAGATAACGACTTTAATATTAAGGGGGTGTATGTCTCGGACAATCTGAAAGGATACGTATATGTCGAGGCGGATAGTCTGTACATGTTAAAAAGGTTTCTCTTGGGATTCAAATTTATTAACCTAAATGAGATTACCATTGTACCAGTGCAAGAGTTAACGTCAATTTTCTCGATGTGTCACTCCAAAGTCATCATCCCCAAGGTAAATGAATACGTTCGAATTAAAAGAGGAGTATACATGAATGATATAGGGCAAATATTTGAGGTACATGAAAAGGGCATTTATGCCATCGTCAGGTTAATCCCAAGAATCGAATATGACAAGTATAACCATTTTAAGAAAGGCAACTCCCACGTAAATTTGACTCCCTCTGCTATGAATAAGGGAGGACCTTCTGCCATGTTCGATGAACACAGTGGGAAGAATGAATCCTATTACTTGGGGGATAAGTTAGAATTGAATAATCACAACAAGGCCATCATGTCCACAGGGTTGATGATGGGAGGGAGGGATGTGAAGAATGCTCCAACAGCAAATGAACAATTGGAAATGTTAGATGAAGCACTCCAAATTAGGAGGAAGAAAAAGAAAGAAAGGCCATTAAAAAAATTATTCGATCGAGAAGAAATTGAACAAATAGGAGGAGTCATTGAACATGGACCTTACCCAAGAACAATCAAATATCAAAATAATATTTTTGAAGAAAATGGCTACCTGTTAAAAAAAATGAACATAAAATATCTCATATCTGAAAATGCTAATATTACCTTAACGGAAATTAGAGACTTCAACAAAAATAACACCAATGAGGAGGATATCACCTTACATGTGAGCAAATCTTTTATTAATAAAAATTCGTTACACCTATTCAAAAAAGGGGAAAGGGTCAAAATTATGAAAGGAGAATTATACAACCTTATAGGAACCATAACAAATGTAAGTGATAATGTATTAACGATAAATCCGGATAATTTAGCCAAAAATTTTAAGTACCTTCCAAGTGATGTGACAAAATATTTCCTCGAGGGAGATAATGTAACCGTTATCAATGGAATTCATAAAGGCAAAAGTGGACTCATTTCATTACTCGATTATAAAGAAAATGTTGCTCTTATTTTTTCTCCCTCTTTGAATACCGAATTTCGTTCTTCTATTCAAGACCTCTCTGCCTGTGAGCATAGCAGCAGTGAAGGACTCGGTGGGATTAACTCCCTTAACGGGTTCTCCATTGGGGACCTCATAGAATTGAGTGATAGACAAATCGGCATACTAACATACATTGACAAGAACAAACACATTAGAGTATTAACAAGTCATAACAAAACTTTGCACACCACAATTGGAGCCATCACTTCCAAGAGGTCAGCTGTTGGCCAAGTGTGCAAAGATGAAAATGGAAATATCATTCAGGCGAAAGATGTTATACAGGTCGTCCGAGGGATCCATAAGAATAAAGTTGCTGTGGTAAATTATATTTGGAAAAATAAAGTGTTTGCTAAAATTAACAAAAAGATTGAGGATAATGGGTTTGTTGTCCTGGACAGTGAGAATTGCATACTCACGGGAAACCAAAATGAAAAGAAAAAAATTGTCACTCATAATAATCTGTTCAGATCGAACAGCAGTATGCTCCCCAGAAGGAATAATCCTTACCAATCCTTCATTGGAAAAACCGTGAAAATATTAAGTGGCGTTTATAAAGGCCTCCTTGGAGACGTCATAGATGCAGAACGGGACGAGTTTACTCTCCTATTGAAAATCAAGCCAAAAACCATAAGGCAGAAAAAAACTGAATGCGCCATTGCGGACTCGTTTAAGGATCATTACAACTTTACCGATGATAGGTATTATAACGAACGGGACAGGAACGGGCTAGGGGGGGCACTCGGTGGGGAGTGCATGGATACATCCCCGAGGTGGAGAAACAGAAGTGACAGAAGCCCCAGGCATGACCGCGTCGGGTACGAGTCTTCTCTCCACGGCGAAAGCGTGAGGAAGGGTGCTGACTGGCACAGAAACGAGTTCGGGGGACGACACAGGAGCGCGTACAGTGGCACGTACAGCGGCAACTACGATGAGGAACGCTGGAGGGGAAGTCACCGCCCGCCTGAGGGGGACGGCCCCGGCCACGACCCAGGCGCGAGCGCTTCTTCCCATACCGGGCCGTGGAATCAACCGAACGGGTGGAAAGGGACGAATAGCAACCACCCGCCCCCTCCACTGCCCCACAACAGAAATGAAGGCGGCGGGGGATTTCGAGTGGAGAACGATGCGCTTCGTCCACACGATCAGAAAAGCTTCCAAGGAAATTGGGGCAGGACGTCACACGAAAATCACCCACACAGTAACACCAGTTATAATTACAATCACAATGGGCGACCAAGTGATTCGATTAATTTTAACGAGCCACATAAAAGGGGAGAAGGAATGAATGAGGATGGCAAAAAAAGTGCCACCAGAAATAATAACACGGCAGAAGAATTCATCAATGGACAGTATGAAACAGGACCTGGCGGAAAACACAGCACCTCCTCCAAGGGGCTAGGAAAATGGGATGATGCTCAAGGCACAGGTGGCATCAATGGAGGGGTCAGCAACTCTGGCTTTGCCAATGCTTCTACTTTCTTCGACACACATCGAGATAAGAACAATGAAAGGAAGGAATGTCCACTTTGGTTAGTCAAAGGCATTATGATAAAGGTTATAACCCCGGGCCCTTTTTATAACGAAATTGGGACAGTCACAGATGTGATGAAGAAGAGCTTGTACACCATACTAAAAATAGCAACCGAGAAAACGTCCTTTAGCATTGTGTCCGATGCTGTGATTCCTTTGAAACCAAACAGAATAAGCGACGAAGTGCTCGTTGTGGATGAGGGCAAGGTCGTCGAGGGTACTGTTCATGATATACAGAATGACGACATCCAGGTGAATACAGAACAGGGCATAATTACTTACAAAATGAAAAGTGTTTTTTTGTTTAAAAAGCAGTGCCCGTGATGGCGTTGAAAACGGGTTAAAATGCACACCTCGTGTACGCTGCGCGATCGCAGCGAGCCTATATGCACGTGCGAGGCCTAGTGTGTATATACATATACCCACTGCAACCCTGTCACTTGTGCCATGCTGAACTTATATACGGTTCAAAAGACAATGGTTCTTTTTGTTTCCCCCCCAATTTGTACAAATTATTTCGCTATCGTTTTTTTTTTTTTTTTTTTTTTAAAAAAGAAAGCGTTAATTCAAGTGCAGTTAGT
The DNA here is from genome assembly GCF_000956335.1 of Plasmodium fragile. Lineage (NCBI taxonomy): Eukaryota > Apicomplexa > Aconoidasida > Haemosporida > Plasmodiidae > Plasmodium > Plasmodium fragile. Next base: position 8,173 of record NW_012192618.1, on the reverse strand, counting down.
GAACTGTGCATTTTGTGTACTTTAAAAAATAAAATGATAAAGGACAGAATTGCATGGCTCAATTGTGCGCAGGTTGTTCAAGTGGCTCACTGGCGCGGGCGCTACACGGAAGCAGCACAGCTGCCATCGCCGCTTCCCCACCTCTATGGGTGCACGTGCGCCTTTATAAAGGCCAACACCTTCAAAACGATATTCTCCGGCGTGAAGCCCAGGTGTTCCCATATTTTGTTCTTCGGGGCCGAGTAGCCAAACTGGTTGATGCCCAGGTAGACATTGAAGTATGTGTCGAACCCGTGGGTAGAAGCAGGCTCTATGTAAAATCTAACAACCTTGGGGTCGTGGTGCATTAACACAGATTGTTGGTATTCCTGCGACTGCTGTTTGAATAAATTCCATGATGGGAAACTTACAATGCGAACATTTAAATTATGCTCCTTGGTTAGAATATTTTTTGCATCGAAGCAGAGATGCAACTCCGAACCGCATCCAGCCAAAATGACCTTCTGCTTATCATTCGAGTTGTCAAAATCTTCCAAAATGTAGGCCCCTTTTAGGACCTGTTCTGCTGAGGTGCCCTTCAAGTGAGGCACTTTATTTCTGCACAGGGCAACAACGGTAGGAGTTTTCAGATTTTTAAAGTGGCACAAATAAGCACCTGATACTTCATTCCCGTCTGCTGGCCTAATTACATTCAAATTGGGAGTAGCTCTAAGTAAGGACAACACTTCAATAGGTTGATGTGTCGGTCCATCTTCCCCCAATTCGACTGAGTCATGGGTCGCTATACAAAAAATGTGATATTGGGATAATGCGGCTAATCTTAAAGCACCAAATGCGTAGGTATAGAAATTCAGAAAAGTTGCACAAAAGGGTTCGAATCCCCCATAAGCATATATCCCATTAGTGATGGCCACCATCCCATGTTCCCTTACTCCATATCGTATGTATTTATTTGCAAAAGAATCTTTGGTGATGTCTTTTTCTTCCTTTAAAGCCGTGCAATTAGACTCTGTCAAGTCTGCACTTCCACCTATCAACTCGGGTAAAATCTTATTAACACAGTTTAAAACAACCCCTGATAAATTTCTAGTGGCCGCAGGTACATCCGAAGGGGTATACTTGGGTAAAACTTCGACCCAATTGTGAGGAAGCTCTTGGGAAAATCTCCTAATAATTTCTTGTGCCTTTTCTGGGTACTTGACTGTAAAATCTGAAAACATTTTTTTCCACTGGAGATAATTTTCTTTTTTTTTCTGTATAATATTTTCATAAAACTTTTTTACATCTTCTGAAATGTGAAATTCCTTTTCTGGGTCTAAACCAAAAAATTCTTTCGTTTTCTTTAAATCATCTGCCTTCAATGCTAATCCATGAGATTTACATGTCCCTTCCACCTTCGTCCCATACCCACAAGATGTTTGTACAATAATTAATGAAGGCTGCTTGGTATTTTTTTTCGCTTCCTCAATTTGTTTCAATATACCTTCAAAGTCTGTATTCCCATTGGGTACTTTTCTCACTTCCCAATTTAAAGCTTCAAATTTCTTTTCTATATTTTCTGTGAAGGATAACTGCGTGTTTCCATCAATGGTTATTTTATTATCATCATATAAAAGGATTAATCTTCCTAATCCGAGGTGTCCAGCAAGGGAAGCGGCTTCACAAAATACTCCCTCTTGCATGCAGCCATCACCACATATGGCATATATATAATTATTAAAAATGGGAAATTCCTTTGTGTTGTATTTTTCAGCTAAGTTATGTGCACAAATGGCCATCCCAACTGCGTTTGATGCTCCTTGTCCCAGTGGCCCCGTTGTTACTTCCACTCCTTTGGTGATGTGTTTCTCTGGGTGACCTGGGGTTAGACTTTCTAACTGCCTGAAGTTCTTCAAATCTTCCATGGTTAGTCCTTGCTTGGTCAAATACAACATGGTGTACAAGAGTGCACTGGCGTGTCCGTTCGAGAGGATAAACCTATCCCGGTTCATCCAGTTCGTGTCCTCATTGTAGTAGTTCATTACGTAGGCCCACAAAATGTGTGCTATGGGCGCACACCCGATGGGCGCTCCCTGGTGCCCACTGTTGGCTTTCAGCGGCAGCTCCGCCGACAACACACGAATTTCGTTGATGCATTTCTGGTCAATTGCGCCGTTCATTTTGCTGGGGGTGCTCGGTTGGAAAGGGGGGTTGGCTCGCTTCAACAAATGTTCCGCTTCGGCGGCTCGAATGCTTCTCCTCTTTCGTGCTGTTACCGCTTTCACCGAACGTCAGGTAAACGTTTCGATAGTTTTGAAAAAAAAATGCAAATAGTCGTAAATATTTTTTGCTTTGTATCTTATATCCTCACACGTGTTGCTCTGCAATTCTCTGCGGAAACAAAAATAGGGGGATTTAAAAAAAATTTACAAACAGGTATATACATATATATGCTATATATGTTTGCTTGGTGTTGCGCAAATGGGCACATGCACGTTATAGTTTTGCTCTCTCCATGTGAAAAAAGAAAGCAGCATGTAATTCATTTTTTTTTTTTTTTTGCGTTACATGCGCGGAGCATAACGACATACTGACGTTGTGCTACGTAAAATATACATATTTGCCTACTTACACATCCGTTATGAGCAAATGCAGAATGTATGATGAAACGAAAGGAACAAATAAAAATGCAAAGTCATAAAAAATTGTTAAGGTAAAAAGTGATAAAAAAAAAAAAAAACACCTTGCAGGGTCAGGTGAAAAAAAAGCAAATTAAGGAACTCAAAAATAAAATAAAGCCCAAAGTGGAAGCGAAACGGAAAACAAAAAGTAGCGATGCGAAGAGAAGCAAAAAACGCCGAATAATGATGCAAAATAAAAATACAAAACTGAACGACACAACCCCAGCGGCGTACGACTATATCATACTTACATGCAAAACCGTACTCTCACATGCAAGTATAGGTCCGAATGTACTTTTTTTTTTTTGTTTTGAACCTTCGTGGTTTGCGCTTGTAGGAGCTGAGGGTGCGTGCGCAAGTGTCATTTGCCCAAGTGCACCGTTGTGCGCGTGGAAAAAAAAAAAAAAAAAAAAAAAAAAAAAAAAAAAAAAGGGAAGAATATGCAGGAAAAAAAATGCAAATAAAAAAGGAAGCAAAATTAGGGCATGAAACAAACTTATCACCCCCTATGTGGTGGCTACGTCGAGCGCCTAACTACACGCTGCGTATGTCGGAGAAATTTCCAGGCGATGTGGGTCTATACCCAACTGTGCGTGGAAAACGGGAGGTAGCACATGCAAACACGGTGCGTAAAATGAAACAGGAGTGTGGCCAAACGGACGTGGAGGAAATTTCCATGTGGTTTTTCTTTTGCTTAGTTTTGTTATCTTTCCATCTCTTTTTTTTTTTTTGTTTTTTTTTTTTTTATTATTATTTCCTGTCGCACATTACATTTTTATGTGGCTTCCAGATATGTTCACATGCTTGTACATTTCATTTTGCTTTAAAGACTCATCGCTTGATAAGCACTTGTACAAAATATTGCTGTGGTTTTCGGATAGGCAATTTACTTCGATAATGCTGCACAGTGTGTGGGAGGGGGGGAAAAGAAGATCAAGAAGCGGTTTGTGCATTCATGCTTTTGTATTTTCCGCTAGGACTAGCGCAACACATGTATGCCACACAGGTGTTTTACAAATGTCCGTACACGTCGAGCAACATGGGCAGGGGGGGTGTTTTGCATCCCCCCTCAGTTCTCGTGTGGGGCTCTCTCCATTTTTACTGCGTAATGAGTTGATGTGTCCCAGCCATGATAATAAAAGTTTCTCGCGCGCTCGGTAAAAGAATTGCAAAAATAGGAGTACAGGAAACCTTGCGTGGAGTGGTAGCGGAGAGGGTAGTTCGCCAAACCCTAAGAAAAGCGCGTCAATAGGCCATACGCATCCGTTTGTACGTGTAAGCGGATATCCTTATTCACCATTGTGGCTGTTCGCATGGACGAGTGTACACGCCGTCATGTATGCATTTTAAACAAATGAGAAAAGAAAAGGTAGTAGTTACGCAAAAGCTTAATTTTCAATTTTAAAAAAAAAAAAAAAAAAAAAAAATGTGAGACGTCCCAACGTGGAAATACAATTTAAACTCAGCGAAACGTTACAATTCTATTTCTCCCCTTTTTGATTATCTACACCTTAGAGCAATTTTAGCACGTCCAGATTTTCTCTTTGTTTTTTTTTTTTTTTTATTTTAGTTGTTACATACACATGGGGGGTCACTCATCAGAATTGACATGGGGTCCATTCGATGCATTTTAACGTTGTATAAATTTTTTTATGCATTCGAAAGGCGCGTCATGCACAGGGTAACGCAGGTTGAAAGAATTGTGCAAATCCCTTCCGATTGCTGACCTCGCACAGGTATAAAAGAAAAATATAAAAAGAGTGCCCATTTTTGCTATTCCTTTTTAAAACACCTGAGGCGCACCTGAGTGAGGCCAGTATACATTAGTATATAGTGTAAGTCCTATTGCTCTGTTTGAAGGGGCTCTCCCGCCATTTACTAGTGACCCCTTTAATAATGACCCATTTGAGTGAAAAACACACAGCCAAATGGAATATGCACACGAAAGAAGAAAAGGAACGAAGAATAATAATAGAGGGTAAAATGCATGTACCTCCTTGTGCATGTTTATATTTGCCTCATTGATAAAGTTAAAGGGGGGGGGATCGTCCCAAGGGGATGCATATTTGTCACCTGCGCTGGTTAGAATATTCCTCACGTGGGGATACGTAGTATAGCACCCATTTTAGGAGGAAAAAATTGCCCCCAATTCTGTTCTCACTTGAAGGTTCAACTTTGGTATGTTCGTAAACTGGTCGTTCTTTGTTGTGTGGTGACACACCCAGTGGTGGTGCGTGCGTAGAATCATCACTCCTATGCACAACGCCCCGTTTATCATCATATGTGGAACTTGTACACGGAGGTGTCCCTCCCTTTGTAGTGGTTCATGTTAATAAGGAAGCAGATGCACCACGACTTCCGCCAGGGTGATCACATTACCCACCTGGAGACAAAAGACTGGCACATATAATGAAAATATGGTTGGGAAATTTTTCGAGGGGGTCAGCAAATTTACAACGCGTTTCTTCCACTAATATGTTAGCTCCTTTCTTTGAGGAGAAAACATGTAAACTGTTCTACCCATCGTGTTATCATTTCGCGTCTTCCTTGCCATTCTTCTTTACCCCCATGAAGTTTGAAGTAGGGGTAGTTACAAAAGGAGAACGTTTAGCAGCTTTCCAAACAGCTGTGTAGAAGCAAACCTCCGTTTGTGTGTAGTGGGAGTTTATACGAATATACACACATGGTTGGGTCAATGCCCAGTAGGCAAAGGAAAGAAGCAATGTTGGGGGGTTACCCAGCGGGCCACTTTTTATGGGTTGTACAGAAGGGAGATTACACATCTGCCCTGAATGACTGATGTAGGACGGGTACATTAATTAAAAGTGAAAGATACATGGCGAAGGTGACAACACCGCTGTACGCGGCCTGTTCCCAATTGGCGTTGTGATCAAATCTGCTTTGGGCACATATAGGAGAGCGTGTGTGGTTAATCTGGCCCCTCCAACTCCCCGTTGTGTAGAGCAAATGGGAAGAAGCGAAGGGAGTGAGGGCGCGTTCAGTAGAGGCGCTTTTCAGAGAACAACAAACGGAATTTCGACCAAGGGACTTGTGTGCACATGTAAAAAACCCATTTCTACGTGCCCTTTTTCGCAACGACGTAATTTTTTTCTGGGATAGAATTCGCCTGACGTGTTCAGAATTTTATTTCTTCCACACAAAAACTGTATAAACGTGGTAAACAAAAGAGAAGCAGTTCTACCCCCTCGATTGCTCTCTCCTTCTGTAACTGCCTACGCCAAATGAAATCCTCCCATCCTCCCCCTTTTTTGTGTGTTTGCAATTCACCTATTTAAGTGGAGCCACTCACAAAAAAACTATCACGCAGTCAGTAAGGCAAAGCTTCTGCTTGGACCCTTCGCACAGTCCACATCAGGCCCACTCCGCTGGCTCTTTGCTCATTCGACGTTTCTGCCATCCCAAAGGCAAATATAAACAAGTAGGATTAAAAAAAAAAAAAAAAAAAAAAAGGAGAACAAAATAAAACTTCCCCACAGAATCCAATGCAGGAAAACCCAATCGTCCAGTACATTTTGGTGAACAAAGAAATCTTGGATAAGAAATGGCCGCTGGGGTCTGTCATAGCCCAGGCATGTCATGCATGGTGAGTTTTACACACAAGTGGGATAACGTTTTCTGGGGTGGTTTCAAAAAAAGTATCTCCGCTTATGTTCAGTGCTAGCCAGGATGCTTTGTTTTGTTGTGCCGCCAACAGTATGTGTATACTTGCGGAGGTCTACAGTGAAGAAGGCTGCATGCTTACGTTGTTGCCCACTTAACCTGCACACGTTTTCGCTCATGAACCACAAAAACACATGTCAGATGCTTGTACTCCCCCCCGCGTTCCCTAACAGCGTCGCCGTTATTGCCGAAAATCAGGAAGACCAAGTGGTGAAGGAGTACCTTTGTGCGGAAAAAATAAACAACATGCACAAGGTTATCTTACGGATTGAAGACACAAATGAAATAAAAAATCTTTCGAGCATTTTAGAGGGCGCATGCTTGAAGTACAAAATTTGGACGGAGTTCCCGGAAAACATACAAACAGCTGTGGCATTGAAACCCTATTATAAAGACACGGTCAAGGAGTATTTGAAGAAATATCCTTTGCTACGTAAGCTGTGATGGTGTGAAGAACTCTGGGGAGGGGATGGGGAGGACATGGCAGAGTTGTATACCCGCATACAACTTGCCCAATTTTCGAGAGCGTCCACTGGCGTTTTATCACCATCATGAGCTTGTCTTTGACCGTTGCGCATGGGGGAAAACAGATCCACCACACTTTTTTTTTTTTTTTTTTTTTTTTTACACCATAAGTGAATGTGCAAACTGCGAATTTTTGTTTTTTTACGAACGGAGAAACAGCCTCGAAAAGGACAGTTCCCAATTTTGAAGTTTATCCAAGATATGGTAATGGCTTCTAGTGAAGCCTTAAAAATTTGCAAAAAAAAAAAAACTAAAATTGTACATGTAAAACGAATGCTATAATGAGAAAAAAAACAGGGTAGCAGGGTTGGATGTACATGATGTGCCTGCATATATATATATATTTTATATATATGCACACGTGTGTGGGACGCGGATGCGGGGGTTCACCAGAGATGTCCCCCAACGTATCGCACGGGGACCCACAAGCGTCGGAGTTCGCACAGACGGGCGCATAAACGCACGTGTACGCTCACATACGCCGACACGCAGGCACACACTTGTCCGGTGAGTACCCATTTTATAAAAAAAAAAAAAAATAAAACCAATAGGCACTAAAGCAGTTCTGGTCTGAGGGTTTCTCTTGTTGAAGTTCTACACACGCTTAAGATCTTTCTCCACGAATACGTCTGGCTAGTTGTATGTCCTTTGGCATGATGGTAACTCTCTTTGCGTGAATGGCACACAAGTTGGTATCTTCGAAGAGTCCAACCAAGTAGGCTTCTGCTGCTTCTTGGAGAGCCATGACTGCAGATGACTGAAAGCGCAAGTCGGTTTTGTAGTCCTGTGCAATTTCTCTCACCAATCTCTGGAATGGCAATTTTCTAATTAAAAGGTCAGTGGACTTTTGGTATCTTCTAATTTCTCTCAAGGCGACAGTTCCTGGTCTATATCTGTGGGGTTTTTTAATACCCGAAGAAATTGGAGCTGACTTTCTCGCTGCCTTGGAGGCTAACTGCTTTCTGGGGGCCTTACCGGCGGTTGATTTCCTTGCTGTTTGTTTTGTTCGTGCCATTTTTTCAAGTAAATAATAAGTTTAGTTCAGCGAAAAAAAAAAAAAAGTATGCGTGTATGAATTAGTATACGAGTGAGTATATGCTATAAATGCTTGGGCGTGTGTGTGTTTTAAATAAATGAAAATAAAAATAAAATAAATCTCGAATATTTTAAAACGTATATATGTATATGTCAAAAGGATGGTTAAAAAAAAAAAAAAAAAAAAAAATTTCGCACTGAACAAAAAAAAAAAGAAGAGTATATATATATGCGTATATATGATGTATCCCAATTTATGGTGAGCGTTTTGG
>NW_012192617.1:248791-250856 GCF_000956335.1 Plasmodium fragile | reverse complement strand
CACATGTGCTGATCCTAAGCCCGAAATCACACAACCACCAGGCTCCGGTAACGCAGTCACAGACACACCCACATGTGATCATCCTCAGCCCGACATCACACAACACACAGTCACAAACGACACAGTCACAGACACACCCACATGTGATCATCCTCAGCCCGACATCACAGACAGCCCCACATGTGACACCGTCAAGCACACCACCACATGTGCACACCTTACGCCCGCAATTACACACCCACCATGCTCATGTGCCCTAGTCACAGACACACCCACATGTGACACCGTCACGCACATATCCACATGTGAGGATCCTAAGCCCGAAATCACACAACCACCAGGCTCCGGTGACGCAGTCACAGACACACCCACATGTGACACCGTCACGCACCTACCAAGCTGCCATGATCCTCAGCCCCACATCACAGACATACCCACACGTGACGCAGTCAGGGACAGACGCTCATGTGACGCAGTCACAGACACACCCACATGTGCTGATCCTAAGCCCGAAATCACACAACCACCAGGCTCCGGTGACGCAGTCACGGACATACCCACACGTGACACCGTCACGCACCTACCAAGCTGCCATGATCCTAAGCCCGAAATCACAGACATAACCACATCCCACACTACCACGTGGCTGCGTTGGATTGACCGCAACAAGCACCTATTGCAGGCGTGCACGACGCAGCCGTGGTTTCTGCAATTAAAAGCGGATTGGAAACAATACCTGCGTGAGCACATGGTGGCAGACGCTGCATCCGGTGAGCACAGGACAGCCGCAACCATGGAAAGGAAGAAATTGGACCTGTGGAAAGAATGGGTCGCACAGCAACATCGGCAAATGCGTATGTATGGTGAGGCGCAGTGGTTTCAACATTTGTTGAATACTGTACAGCAGGAGACAGTATCGCAAACACGCGAAATACCTGGAGTTGAAACACACGTAGAAGTGGAAAAAGTACTGGGCACAGAAGATATACTGAGAGTGCGAGATGTACCACGGACGCAACTGCATCCGCAACCTTACATGAAAACAGTGTTAACCGCTAAAACATGGATACTGATCCTGGCATTAGTCATAGAACAGTGCGAGCTGGAACGCAGTTTGCAGGAGAAGGAGTTATATTTGGATGAACTATTGGACAAGCTCTGCAATTAGGATGACGCGGCATATGAATGCGAACTAACGCATGCTAACATTAGACCACTTTTATTTCATTATGTGATATACATAATATATTTCTTGTTTGCACTATTCTATATCTTTTTTTTTTTTTCTGCTCTGTTCTGCTTAATTCTGTTTCTTTGTGCTGCCTTTTGCCCTGTTTTGTTCTTGTTGTGTAGTCCACTTCTTTTAACATGACCATGGGGACACGGTGGTACCGGTTAAATGCATATAAAATGTAGATTTACATGAATAATATGAAGGGGCAGTATTCTCCTTTATGTGAAGTTAATTATTAAAAGCTGCGCACGTGCATTCTAAGGGTATAGTGCAGAACAAATATAGAACGCGAATACGCATTCGCGTATACGGAGCGCTTGTCTCTCCGAGCACACGCGTCGACCAAAGCGGCCGGGTAAACGCGATTGGCCGAGTGTAAGAAAGGAGGAGAGATTGTCGCTCGGAGCAAACGCGCCCCGGGTAAACGGCATTGTCCGAGTGTAAGAACGATTCGACGAAGTAGCCGAATGTAAGAACGGAGGGAGAGATTGTCTCTCCGAGCACACGCGTCGACCAACGCGGCCGCGTGTAACAACGATTCGACGAAGTGGCCGCGTGTAAGCATTGTGCCGAGGGTAAGAACGAGGAGAGATTGTCTCGCTGAGCAAGCGCCGCCGAGCAACGCGGCCGCGTAAACGGATTGCCACCGAGTGAACGTATTTGACGACGTAGCCGAGTGTAAGAACGAGGAGCAGATTGTCTCTCCGAGCAAACGTGGCCGCGTAAACCGCATTGTAGCCGAGTGTACGAAAGGCGGGAGAGATTGTCTCTCCGAGCCACGTGCCCTGGTAAGCCGCATTCGACGCAGTAGCCACGTGTAAGACAGCAGGA
>NW_012192617.1:222377-248691 GCF_000956335.1 Plasmodium fragile | reverse complement strand
GATCCTAAGCCCGAAATCACACAACCACCAGGCTCCGGTGACGCAGTCACGGACATACCCACACGTGACACCGTCACGCACCTACCAAGCTGCCATGATCCTAAGCCCGAAATCACAGACATAACCACATCCCACACTACCACGTGGCTGCGTTGGATTGACCGCAACAAGCACCTATTGCAGGCGTGCACGACGCAGCCGTGGTTTCTGCAATTAAAAGCGGATTGGAAACAATACCTGCGTGAGCACATGGTGGCAGACGCTGCATCCGGTGAGCACAGGACAGCCGCAACCATGGAAAGGAAGAAATTGGACCTGTGGAAAGAATGGGTCGCACAGCAACATCGGCAAATGCGTATGTATGGTGAGGCGCAGTGGTTTCAACATTTGTTGAATACTGTACAGCAGGAGACAGTATCGCAAACACGCGAAATACCTGGAGTTGAAACACACGTAGAAGTGGAAAAAGTACTGGGCACAGAAGATATACTGAGAGTGCGAGATGTACCACGGACGCAACTGCATCCGCAACCTTACATGAAAACAGTGTTAACCGCTAAAACATGGATACTGATCCTGGCATTAGTCATAGAACAGTGCGAGCTGGAACGCAGTTTGCAGGAGAAGGAGTTATATTTGGATGAACTATTGGACAAGCTCTGCAATTAGGATGACGCGGCATATGAATGCGAACTAACGCATGCTAACATTAGACCACTTTTATTTCATTATGTGATATACATAATATATTTCTTGTTTGCACTATTCTATATCTTTTTTTTTTTTTCTGCTCTGTTCTGCTTAATTCTGTTTCTTTGTGCTGCCTTTTGCCCTGTTTTGTTCTTGTTGTGTAGTCCACTTCTTTTAACATGACCATGGGGACACGGTGGTACCGGTTAAATGCATATAAAATGTAGATTTACATGAATAATATGAAGGGGCAGTATTCTCCTTTATGTGAAGTTAATTATTAAAAGCTGCGCACGTGCATTCTAAGGGTATAGTGCAGAACAAATATAGAACGCGAATACGCATTCGCGTATACGGAGCGCTTGTCTCTCCGAGCACACGCGTCGACCAAAGCGGCCGGGTAAACGCGATTGGCCGAGTGTAAGAAAGGAGGAGAGATTGTCGCTCGGAGCAAACGCGCCCCGGGTAAACGGCATTGTCCGAGTGTAAGAACGATTCGACGAAGTAGCCGAATGTAAGAACGGAGGGAGAGATTGTCTCTCCGAGCACACGCGTCGACCAACGCGGCCGCGTGTAACAACGATTCGACGAAGTGGCCGCGTGTAAGCATTGTGCCGAGGGTAAGAACGAGGAGAGATTGTCTCGCTGAGCAAGCGCCGCCGAGCAACGCGGCCGCGTAAACGGATTGCCACCGAGTGAACGTATTTGACGACGTAGCCGAGTGTAAGAACGAGGAGCAGATTGTCTCTCCGAGCAAACGTGGCCGCGTAAACCGCATTGTAGCCGAGTGTACGAAAGGCGGGAGAGATTGTCTCTCCGAGCCACGTGCCCTGGTAAGCCGCATTCGACGCAGTAGCCACGTGTAAGACAGCAGGACCATTGTCTCCGAGCCCACGTGGCTGCGTATAAGACGGATTCGACGAAGTAGCCGAGTGTAAGAAAGGAGGAGAGATTGTCTCTCCGAGCAAACGCGTCGACCCACGTGGCAGAGTGTAACAACGACTCGACCACGGATTGTCTGAGTGTAAGAAGGAGGAGATTGTCTCTGCGAGCACACGCGTCGAGCAACGCGGCCAAGTGCAAGACCGATTCGACGAAGTGGCCGAGTGTAAGAAAGGAAGGAGAGATTGTCTCTCCGAGCAAACGCGTCGAGCAAAGCGGCCGCGTGCACCACGCAGGACCATTGGCTCCGAGCAAACTCCTTGAGCAACGCCGCCGAGTGCACGAAGGACGAGATTGTCTTTCCGAGCAAACGCGGCCGAGTAAGGGGTATTCGAGGAAGTGGCCGAGCGTAAGAAAGGAGGCAGAGATTGTCTCTCCGAGCAAACGCGTCGACCGCCGTAGCCTCGTGTAAGCACGATTCGACGAAGTAGCCGACTGTAAGAAGGAGGAGGATGGTCTCTCCGAGCAAACGTGGCCGCTTGTAAGAAGGATTCGACGAAGTAGCCGAGTGTAACAACGACAGATTTTCCGAGGCAGGATCCCGAAACGGTGGGAACGAAGGAGTACACATATTATGTGCGGGAGCAATCACGTCCGCAACGACGGCAACGACAGCAGAAACGACGGCAGCAACAACGGCAGAAGAAATTGATGTTGTTGTTATACTGCGCTTTGGTGTACACGGGGTTTTGTGTACGCACAGACAGTCTGTGTGAAGGCGTTTAGTGCAGACCGGTGTACAAAGGGGGGGGTGTATATTCATGACGCGTTGCGTGTGTACGGTAGTAGTAGTGTACCTTTTTCTATTTTTGTCTGTCTTTTTTATTTGTCTTTTCTTCCCTGTGCCCTCTATTTGCAATTCCTATGCACATTTTTGGTTTTGGTCCATGCTGCCTTCTATCTTTATGTGCTTTATTTTTTCTGTTTTTATGGAACATTTGATTGCTACTTGCGCAGCAGTGAAGAATAAAAGCAGCATTATCGACTACAAGTGGACGCACGAGCGACTTCATTTAATATAACAAGAATACGAATACTACTAGTCTATACATATTTATAAGGGTGCCGTATATTTCAGTGAATAGTAGTAATATGGCAACGGCAGATTTGGCGCATGCATTGGTGCAATGGGTACTCGCCGCGGGCATTTCCACACAGGAGGACTATGAGGTAGGAACATACAGGCATAGAACTGACGCACGGGGAGTTCCGTGCTAGGGCTTTATTGGTATAAGACACAATGCAGCGCATCGGGGCACATAGCATTCAAGCACACATGCGCATGTATATTTCTTGTGTTTCTTACATTTTAGGCAATGGTGTGGGAGAAGACCAAGGACGTAATGCAGGAATTTGTGCTCTACATGGACACGGCGGAAATAACATCGTATGCAGCGAACTGTGATAACGCCGCATGGGACCACCACAAAAATCCTACAGCGGGTTCGATCTATTTTGGACAAACGGTGGGGGATAAGATTATATGCGTACTTATGGCAGGGGCCTTATTTTTCATGAATGGGTGGACTATTACACAAAGCACTCGATCGACGGAAGATGAAATCAGTGAACGCATACGAGAGCACTTACGATGTGCCATAGTACATATGTTTAGCGCAGTATTAGACGAATCCGTGTGTCCAGGTATGCGGGGAACATTTTATGCATGGAAAACAATGGAAAGAATGGACACTGGGGACGGAGGTTTTCCGGAAGGTTTAATAAAGAGGGGAATATGTGGTAGAGAACTATCTTCGAATTTGCAAATAAGGCAACTTGACTTAAATACAAAAGTCAAACAATGGTTACGGCAAGATAGCAGATTAAAAGGCGTCATACAGAAAATAAAAGGAAATGCATTGTGCACGAAGCGGTGGCAGGACGCATGGAACCTAGAGGACATCCTGGGGAATGGGAATACACAGGATACGCAAGCGTTGCAGATTGCTCCGATAGTCGATGAATTGAAGAAAGGAATCAACGACCTACTTACGGAACTCGGAAAAAAGGTAGACCAGGACGTAAAAAACCGGCAACAGGCGAAGAAGGGGAACATAGGTACGGCAGGCGAGGTTTGGGCAGAATGAGACAGCTTCAAACGCAACAGGCAGGATAAGTACACAGAACACAACTACAGACAGTTTCGCAGTACAAGGGAAAGTGCAACACGACACAAGATGCAGTTATGTGAACAACGTTCATTCCTGTGTCCTTGCAACAACACAAAAAGTACATACTGGCACTGCTAATTCCCATTTTTGCCCTTTATTGCAGCGAAGGATGACCAAAACGGGGACGCCGACACGACGGCTACTGTGCCGGCTGCAACAACAGGATCGACAGGTAAGGACCGATGGGGACAAAGCACGAATACGGCACGCACACCAACACGGCTCGCCACGGCCGGCCCGCATGACCCGTACGCCTCGATACAACCGCGCATGGATGCCGCCATCACAACAACACGCACACGCGCGAACGACGTGTAGACGAGATGACGGAGCGGGACGGCGGACGCGATGACGGCGACAAATAAAAGTGTACTGCTGCCATCTAGCCCAAGTTCACAGAGTACGCAGTCCACCTTACCGTACGCTTGCTACCGCCTGACGCAGGCCACTGAGTCTTACCCCGACCCACTGCATCGACCCACTGCATCGACCCACTGCATCGACGCATGCAGCGAGCCGGACCCTACACTGCCGGTACCTGACCGAACCGTCCCGGCCCTTTCTTTCTGTACCACTTTGTGTCCCTTTTTTGTATCATTTTGTCGTTGTACTTCCTTCTTCCTTTGCAGCGCTGGAGGCGACAAACCCGAAACCTCCACCGACATCGCAACCATCAGAGAACACGCCAGTGACCCCACCGCCACCACCACCTCCGTCACCACCACAACAGGACGGATCAGCGACAGCGGGAGATGGTCCGAAGGTGCAACCGAACGGGACGCATATAGACAAAGCAGGTAAGTGTGGAAGTAAACCCACAGTTTCCGTGACCCAGAATGCAGGCAGCGGAATCTATGCTTCTTCGTCAGAGACACTTGTCTCCTTTGGAACGAGTGCCGGCACAGATGATGAATGTGGGACGAAACCCGAAGACCCACAGGAAGGTAGTGTCCTGAGTGAATTTCGACAACAAAAACACAGAGAACACAAAAGAAACAACACACACCTCTTCCGCAGACAGCGGGAGAGACACCACGGAGCGAGAGAAACCAAACGTCGAATGAGAATGAAAGCGGCAGAGCCATGGGTCGGCCGCTGGATGTAGACGTCGACGTCGACACAGACAGACACACACACACTGTGTGTGTGTGTGTGTTGTGTGGGAGAGACAGAGTCTTTTCCCGGGGTGGCACCTGCCAACCACCGTTCGCACCGTGGCCAACCATGAGCGATGGACCATGGTGCCGACCGTATACACGACCGAGCATGGCGAAACCATCAGCGCCGGTATATGTGGTCAAGCAACAACGACGGACCGTGGCTAACCGTCAACCGTGGCCAGCTACCGCACAAAACTTCAGTTTCATCATGTTGACTTTTCTGCATGTCCATTCAGGCAAGGAGAAATCGGACGGCTCATCAACGCCGACAGAGCTGGATCCCAAGTCCTCCGTAGCAGCAGAGCCTGCCGCAGAAGTACCAACAAAACCAGAAGTGTCAAAAGTAACACCAGGATCAGAAGGAGCAACAGGGGTCACATCAACAGAAGTGAGTGCGCAACCGCAAGGAAAGGCAGGACCGGAGGGGGGAGAAGGAACACCTGCAGCATCAGCCCCAAAGACGGGGTCGTCCGACGACACTATAACTCCGCCCAAAGATTCCACCAGTAATGACAAAACTCAGGGTTGCGAACATCCCGCGTCTGCTGCTGGTCCAGATCCAGGTGTTGCCGTCATCGATGGCGGCAACGATGACCCACCTCCTCTCAATCCACCCAAACCAAAACCGAACCCAAACCCCGATCAAGCGGGGAGCAGTGGTGGCGAAGGAAAAGGAGGTGGTGATGTAGGTGGCACTCAACTTGTCACCCCTTCCGTTCGGCCTGGTGTTACATGGGAAGATATCAAGTCCTACACCCCCGAAATAATTCCAGCGGTGGTTGGTATTGGGATAATTGCGTTCTTCCTCTGGAAGGTAAGTATATATGCCAATCACGGAATCCCGCACGTGCAGGATGTTTATACCGCAGAACATCCCACCCGGCTCCAATATATGATCGTTCTAACACAAATGTACTCCTACACCCGCGTTCATTCCTTTTATCCTACCGTCCTCACCCTCCTATTTACCCCCTTTTTCTGCTCAGTATTTTGCGTACCTCGCCCAACGACGACGAAAGTTTCGCACCGTTCGTGACGTGCCGTCACCGGGACTGGACGAAGAAATATTGCACCATCTACAACGCGGCGCACCACCACCCGATTACGGCTACACGATGGTTAGGGATAGGCGGCCTGCATCTGCTGCCGATCGACGACGACGACGTAATCCACGCGTGCATAAGCGCACCATCATCGAGCTACATCTACAAGTGCTCAACGAATGTGCAGCGACCGCGTGGGAAAACGTCAAAGACGACTATTGGCAGATTGTCGTGCAGCAGTTTGCGCAGGACTTTGCGCAGGATTTGATGCGGGCAGATGACACGTATAACAATATCTTCGGTGTTTCTACGTCAGACTATGGTTCTCCAGGGACCAATGTTTCATCCGCCTTGGATCCATCCACTGACATCGAACGAACGGATGAATGCGCATTGAATGACCCCGATCCATGGAGTTGCATGGAAACCATACAGTTAGCAACGGACCCTTGTCCACCGCATGATTCCGATCCTTGGAGTTGTATGGAAACCATACAATTACAAACGCACCCTTGTCGACCTACGGAAGACAACCCAGATCCCTGGAGGTGTGTGGAAAACATACAGTTAGCAACGGACCGTGCTGCGCCTAACGAAGAGGACCGATGGAATTGTATGGAAACTATACAGTTAGAACAAGAAAGGCCTCATTCGCCCCCTCTCCCCTCTTCCGTCCCCGGGAATGAAAACCGGGCCCCCGACCACACTAATTGGATCCCGTGGATTGACCGCAACAAGCACCTATTGCAGGCGTGCACGACGCAGCCGTGGTTCCATGCCCTCAAAGCGGAATGGAAACAATATTATCAACAACATGCGCAAAACGCCGCATCCAGTGAGCACAGGAAAGCCGCAACCATGGAACGGAAGAAATTGGATGCATGGAAAGAATGGGTTGCAAAACAACATGACCTTATGAATACATATAGTGAGGAGGAGTGGTTTCAACGTTTGTTGCATAATGTTGAGGCGGACACAGTACGGGGAAAAGGCGAAGTACCTGGAGTGGGAAAGGACTTACACGTCGAAACACTACTGGGAACAGAAGATATACTGAGAGTGCGAGATGTTCCACGCACGCAGCCAATGCATCCGCAACCTTACATGAAACAACCGTTAACCGCTAAAACATGGATACTGATCCTGGCCTTCATCCTTGCGGAGTGCGAGGTCGAATGTCGTTTGCAGCATACGGAGTTATATGTGGATGAACTACTGGACCAGCTCTGACATTCGCATGACGGGGCATATGAATGTGACATAACGCATGCTAATCGTACAAAACTTTTACTTCATTATGTGATATACATAATGTATTTCTTGTTTGCACTATTCCATACCTTCTTTTTTTTTTTTCTGCTCTGTTCTGCTTGTGCTTACTTTTGCCTTTTGTTGTTCTTTTTCTGTGTACTCCACTTCTTTTAACATGACCATAGGACCAGGTGGGTACCGGTTAAATGCATATAAAATGTAGACTCCACTGAATAATATGAACGGGTAGTATTCTACTTTATGTGAAGTTAATTATTACAAGCTGCGCACGTGCATTCTAATGGTGTAGTGCAGCACACATACAGAACGCGCATACGCATTCGAGTATAAGGACAGCTTGTCTCTCCGAGCAAACGCGTCGACCAAAGCGGCCGGGTAAACGGGATTGTCTCCGAGTGTAAGCAGGAGGAGAGATTGTCTCTCCGATCAAACGCGGCCGAGGTAAGAAGGACCAGGATTGTTTCAGAGCAAGCCTCATTCGACGACGTAGCCGAGTGCAAGAAGGAGCAGGATTGTCTCTCCGAGCAAACGCGTCGACCAACGCGGCCAAGTGTAACAACGATTCGACGAAGTACCAAAGCGTAAGAAGGCGGAGAGATTGTCTCTCCGAGCGACGTGGCTTGGTAAGCAGCATTCGCCGCAGTAGTCGCGTGTAAGAAGGAGGACCATTGTCTCCGAGCAAACGTGGCCGAGTAAAGGGATTAGACGAAGGATTGTCCGAGTGACGAGGTCCGAGGAAGTAGCCGAGTGTAACAAGGAGGAGAGATTGTCTCTCCGAGCAAGCGCGACGACCAAAGCGGCCGCGTGCACGCAGCAGCACCATTGTCTCCGCGCCCCTGCGGCCACGTGTAACACCGATTCGACGAAGTAGCCGAATAAGGGGTTCGAGGGAAGGATTTCCATTGAGGGATTCAGTGAGGGAGCTGAGAGAGAGCGGGGGACGGGGAGGAAGAAGCACACATATTATGTGTGGGAGGGAAGAACGAGGCACGGACGGCGGAAGGCAGCAAGGACTAATTGATGTTGTTACTGCGGTTTTAGTGTAGGAAGTAGATATTTGTTGTTACGGGGGGTATTGTCGTTAATAAGGGTTTTTGTTGTTAAGCGGGATATTTGTGGTTTAGGCGGGTATTTTTTGTTAATGGGTAATGAGATTACGTGTGCTGTTCCTAAGAGTACTATTGTTGAGGGGGTATTTGGGTTCAGGATTTTAGTGGGGGAAAACTATTTTGAGTATGCAGGAGTAGATGTTTCTGTGGGAAGCATATTATTCCGCACGATACTGTTCACTTAATGTGGACTTTGCATAAGTATCGACGACAGTGGTATGTTATATAAGAAAGATAAAAGTGAGGGAGCCATGTGGGATTATTTGTTAGTACTGTGGGACGATTTCATAGAAAGGGAGCAGTTTGGGATAAAGGACCAGGAGGACATTGTGAGAATTGGGGTAGGTTGATACATATGGAAGAGTGGAAGCAAAGTAAGAGTCGTGTTGTGATAGTATATTAGGACAAAAGTGCAGGGTGCATTAGAGGGTTGTGCGAGCTCATAGTGTCCGTTACTATGAATGTTACGGTAAAGAGCAAATATATTTATGAGTGAAGGTGCATAATAGTGTGCACAATTACATAAGGATAAGAAATAGGAAAAAGACATATAGTTCATATGAGAATATATGATGAAAATTATATTTATAGGAAAATTTATGGGGAAGTGTTAACAAAGTATGGCAGGAGTTTATGCACCATATGGAGCAGAGGGTGAACGACGGAGTAATAAAAGGAATATGTGGAGAAGCACATGACCAGGACAATGGTCAAGCGCTAGATTCGCGGCAGAGGGATATATGCGAGTTGACACTTATAGCATTGTCCTTTAAACATGGAATTAAATTGGGCGCGTCCGGTGAGAACCCAGAGAGTGCGAAAACTGGGGAGGACGGCATAATGCAATATATGAAATGTATTTTAGTGAATATATTTATGAAAAGAATATTAGGTAAAACATGTGTGGACACAGATGGTGGAAAAAATGCATTTAATGCTGCAAAGGGCTTGATGACTGCGCAATCGGGAACACCGCGCAATACTACATGTGAGGGCAAGGATTTAATTTCGGGTGACAAGAGCAAGAGGCCGGAAGATTGGACATTGTTGGAAATAATGGGCAGGTGGTTTGATAGGCATACGAAAGGATTGAAGGACGGTAATGTAGGAGCATTAGGGGAAGGTTGCATGGTAGAAAAAAAAGAAACACATGGAGGAAGGGAGGAAAACCTGGGTGACTTGAAAGAGACAGTAAAAAAACAAATGGAAGAGGTTGGGGACGATATTGCGAAGAAGATAGAGAGAATATTACCGAAGGTAAAAACATGTACATCTAAAGAATGTGTGAAGAGTGCAATAGAACAAGAGAAGCAGAAGGACTCCCTTCCGAAAGCTCCCAAAGGTAAAGGAGACCAACAGTCGGGACCACCGCGGACGTCACAGGGCACACAGGCATCATCAACACCAGGCGGGTCAGATAAAAAGGAAGGATTGCTTCCTCCCCAGAAAGAAGCAGAAGCAGAAGCACCATCATCGCCGAAACTGGTAGATGCAGCACCGGAAGGAAGATCAGAGGACCATGGAAAACCACCACTACCACCTCCAGCACCGCCGCCAGCGCAAACCACATCAGATGGAGACACAGGACCAGCAGGAGCAGTAGGAGGACCCGATGCACCGGAACCAACATCGCGGACACCAGCGGGGGAAGCACCGAAGGTGGAACCCGCAGATTCAATAACACATGGTTCAGGACAAAAACCAGAAGGACCTACACTGGGAGCAGAACCCTCATCACAACCAGCATCAGCAATAAAAGAAAGTGAAACCAAGAATACTCAGGACAAAGCATCAGTCGATGGAATTCCTACAGTTGGTTTACCATCCTCTGGTGAGGCCGCTTCCCCAAAGGAACATCTAGGTAACAATGTGTTCCATGTGCATCTAAGTTGTTGCCTAGTCTAACTCTCAAAAACCCATGACTAGAGCGAGATGCAACAGTACACATAAAGTGCATGTATATCCATACAAATGTTCAGGACAAGCAGGTTCCGCAGCAGGTTCCACGTCTACGGACACTAGTAACACTGTGGAGAACCATGAACAGGCTGAAGCATCCGGCCCCCCAATTGCCGCCGACGGGGAGAACAGCCCAAATGACAGCACCCAGGATAGTGTATCAAAACCGGGGGCACAGCATAACAGGGACAATCAGGAAGATACTGTAAGTCAAGGTTCTGGTAGTCAGAATGGTCAGCGTGATCCAGACGCCGTACATGTAAAAGGTGCTAAGGACCATGCGCGCGAAGCTGGTCCTACTTCTCCTAAAGATAATACTGAGGAAGATACTGGTCAGGCCACGGCAACAACTGTCAGGGTCACCCACACTGATGGCCCAGATGGTAATAACAGCCATGCAGGAGCTTCCTGCACCGCGGACTCCAGTTCAAGTTCCAGCTCCAGCAGTGGTGGACAGGCTCAAAATAACTCACCAGTACCAACACACGTTCAGTCGGCCGGAACACAACTTACCTCCTCACCATCCATTGATCAAACCACTGTTCCAGTAGGACAGGGCACACCAGCTACCCTACCTGATACATCCAGTGGAAAAGCTAATGAAGCAGGTAAAGCACCCACCTTAAGAGATAGAGCATCCAGTTCAGGAGGCAGTACCCTCCGTGAGCAACAACCTACCGCGTGGTCCCCTGAACCCTTCGACCCCAAGGATCTCATCCCCTACACCCCCGCGATCATCCCCGCGGCGGTTGGTATTGGCATCATTGCCTTTTTCCTCTGGAAGGTAAATATATACGGCAATCAGGGAATGCCGCGCGTGCAGGATGTTTATACCGCAGAACATCCCGACGGGCACCAATATATGATCGTTCTAAACAATATGCCCCTACACCCGCGTTCATTCCTTTTATCCTACCGTCCTCACCCTCCTCTTTACCCCCCTTTTTCTGTTTAGTACTTTGCCTTCCTCGGAAAAAAACGACGACGAACGTATCGAACCGTTCGTGACGTGCCGTCACCGCCACTCGACGAAGAAATATTGGAGCATTTACAACGCGGCGCGCCGCCAGCCGATTACGGGTACACGATGGTTAGGGATACGCAACCTTCGTCAATATCCGGTAGAGGACGCCCACCACGCGTGCATACACGCACGATCATCGAGCTACATCTAGAAGTGCTCAACGAATGTGAAGCCACCGAGTGGGAAAACGTCAAAGAGGACTATTGGAAGCTGGTCGTGCAGGAGTTTGCGCGTGACTTGGAGCAGGAAGGGGACACGAATAACAATACCTTGGGTGTTTCTACCTCGCACGCCGCTTTAGCAACCCACGATGCAACAACCGACCATTCCACAACCCAAGGCCGCCTAACGCGTGATCCCACCGCAACGGATGTATGTCCACCGCATGACTGCGATTCATGGAGTTGTATGGAACATATCGACTTCGATGCAGAACAGCATGCTCATTCCAGCCACAGGCAGGCGAACTCAGCCCACGATTGGCATACCCATTGGATCCCTTGGATTGACCGCAACAAACATATTATGCGCGAGTTCACGACGCAGCCGTGGTTTAATTCCCTCAAATCGGAATGGAAACAATATTATCAACAACATGCCTCAAGCGCAATGTCCTGGCAGAGCGAACTCGGTGAAGCGGCCACCGTGAAGATGATGAAACTGCGGTTGTGGAAAGAATGGGTTGCGCAACAACATCGGCAAATGCGTATGTATAACGCGGAGGAGTGGTTCCAACATTTGTTGCATACTGTACAGGAGGAGACAGTGTCGGACAACGGCGCCGTACCACGAGTAGAAAAACACTTAGAAGTGGAACAAGTAATGGCAGCAGAACATATGCTACGAGTGACAGCTATACCATGCACCCAACCACTGCATCCGCAACCTTACATGAAACAACGGTTAACCGCTAACACATGGATACTGATCCTGGCATTAGTCATAGAACAGTGCGAAGTCGAACGCAGTTTGCAGGAGAAGGAGTTATATGTGGATGATCTATTGGAGCACCTGTGACATTAGGATGACGGGGCATATGAATGCGACATAACGCATGCTGCCCGTACACCCCTTTTACTTCATTATGTGATATACATAATATATTTGGTGTTTGTACTATTCTATACGTTTTTTTTTTTTCTGCTCTCTTCTGCTTACTTCTGGTTCTTTGTGCTTTGTTTTGTTCTTTTTCTGTGTAGTCAACTTCTTTTAACATGACCATGGGGACAGGGTGGTACAGGTCAAATGCATATAAAATGTACATTAACATGAATAATATGAACGCGTCGTATTCTCCTTTATGTGAAGTTAATTATTAAAAGCTGAGCAAGTGCATTCTACGGGTATAGTGCAGAACAAATATAGAATGCGCATACGTATTCGAGTATAAGGAGATTGTCTCTCCGCGCAAACGCGTCGACCAACGCGGCCGCGTAAACGGGATTGTCCGAGTAATGCGACCGAGTGTAAGAAGGAGGACGATTGTCTCTCCGAGCAAACGTGGCCCGGGTAAAGTACATTGTCGACGCGGTAGCCGAGTGTAGGAAGGATTCGACGAAGTAGCCGCGTAAGGGCTTCGAGGGAAGGATTCGAGTGAAGCATTCAGACAAGGGGAGCATAGCGTGCGGGGGCGGAGAGCGAAGGAACACACATATTATGTGCGGGAGGCAGAACGAGGGAAGGACGGCAGCAAGGACGGTAGAAACGACGGCAGCAACGACGGCACGAAGAATTGATGTTGTTATACTGCGGTTTTTTTGTGTACACACGGGGTATTTGTTGTTACGGCGGGGTATTTGTTGTTAGGGGGGGTATTTTGTGTTAAGTGGCGTTTTTGTTAATGATTTTAATGCACACGAAGCATAATATTCTGGGTACGTAGGAGTATAAGTTTCTATTAGAGGAATATGATTACGAAGTACAATGTTCAATTAATGTGGACTTTGAATAAGTATCGAGCAGAGTGTCATCCTATATAAGAAGGACCACAAGGGAGGAAGCCATGTGGAAGTATTTGAAAGTACTATGGGAGGATTATATTGAGACGGGGAATACGGGGGTGAAGCAGGATGACGATATATTTAAGGTAGGTCCGTGCGTCTAAGGGAATGAGAGCACACTGGAGTGGTGTTATACAGATATGTTAGAATACTCTTAGGCACTGCCCTGGAGACGGGGTGCGTACCCTATGATTATTTGCCCCTTATATATTTTATAAGGACGCAAATATATATGGGTGCAGCGTGCTTAATTATGTATATAATAATATACAGCGGGGGTACAGGAGTATTGTTTATAGGGAACCATGGAACACATACTATACTTATAGGAACCTTTTTGGAATAGCATAGGGGAAGTATGGGGGACATTTAAGGATTATATGGAGAGCGAGCATGATGATTCCATGATACAGACATTGTGTGGTGCATACGACGATGACGAGGAGCAAGGGCAGAGGTTGGATGCGAAGAATATAGCTATATGTCACTTAACACTTAAAGCATTATGTTTTAAACATGGAATTAAATTGGGCGCGTCCGGTGAGAACCCCGAGACTGTGAACACTGGGGCAGATGGCATAATGCCATATATGAAATGTATACTGACAAATATATTCATGAAGAGAATACTTGGACGGAAATGTGTAGAAGCGGCTGGTGGCAAACAGGCATTTAGGGCTGCGCAGGCCTTGATGACTGCGCAATCCGCCACACCGCGCAATACTACATGTGAGGGCAAGGATTTACAGTCGGGTGACAGCAGCCAGAATCCGGACACTTGGACATTGATGGAAATAATGGGAAGGTGGTTTGATAGGAATACGACAGGATTGAAGGACGGTAATGTAGGAGCATTAGGGGAAGGTTGCATGGTAGCAAGAGAAAAGACAAATGGACGAAAGGACGACCAGTTGGGTGAATTGAAAGAGAAGGTAAGAAAACAAATGGAAGAGGTTGGCCAGGATATGGCGATGAAGATAGCGACAATATTACCGCAGGTAAAAACGTGTACAACTACAGAATGTGTGAAGAGTATAATAGAACAAGAGAAGCAAAAGGATTCTGTTTCCACAGCTCCCAAAGGTAAAGGAGACGGACAGTCGGGACCACCGCCCGGCAAACCCGCCCCAGCAAAACCAGCACCACCACCCGTGACGGGAGCCGGCGAACAGCCGCACAAACCTGCCCCGGCCAAACCAGCACCTGTCAAACCAGTAGCGGCGACACCGGGACCCGCGGTGACACCGGGGGCGACGGCATCATCTGGTGGTGGTGGTAAGGCTGGTAAGGGTGCTGCCGGAGGAGGGAAGGAGAACGGGAAGACCGTGAAGGCTGCAAAAGGAGATAATTGTGAATGGATGAGCATACAGCAAGACAAGACAAGGCACGTACACGTGCTGCGTACATATAGTGTAAGTTAAAGTAAAAGCACCAAAAACAACGCCAGAGACAGAAAGAGAGATAACAGATGGAGCGAGAATTGATGCAGCAGGTATACAAATATATGTGAGCGTGTGAATGATACGCACGGGTGGACTATAGGTAAAGTGTAAACATAGACATTCCTTTATGTTCATGCGCATAATACAGACACAAGAACTGCAACAATTGCACACCGTGTTGGGTGCATTTGCACAACATATGCAGACGCACGAGCAGCTCGTGGATGCATACGGTGCAAATTGTGATAATTCTGGTTGGAATGATTTCGACGACGCCAAAACGCACCATACGGGGCAAACGGTGGCGGATATGATCAGATGCAGACTTATGAGTTCTGCACTGTGGTTTGCGAACAAAGAGGACCCGGACAAGCAGGGTCAGGATGAAATGGCCAATAGGTTCCGGTGTGAAGTAGCCAATGTATTTGGGTACATGCTGAAGAATCAGTATTGTAAAAAGGAAGGATGGAAGAGGGGTGTAGAATATGCCTGGAAAGCACTGCAAGAGATGGGCAAGGACGTAGATGGGAAGAAGGGGCTCACGGGTCCTGTTATGGCTGGCAGATGCACACAATGTGGTTACGTAGGTAGTATGACGAAGCTGGGCATAATAAATGGAGACATCGCACAGTGGTTAGTAGACCAAGGAATAATGAGAGAAATAGCACAGATACAGCAACAGATGCCATGTCATAAAGATTGGAAGAAGTATAAAAAGGAGAAGGGTGGTACTGATAATAAGGTTATAGAAAACGACAAAATACCGGAAGTGACGGCAATAGAGAAAAAAGTGGTAGAAGAGACGGAGAAGGTAATTGAGAAAGTAAAGGACAAAATAGACCAAGAAATTGCAAACGGTAAGGCTCAGAGTACCCATGGTAAGAATACGACTCGTACAAATACGAATACGCACACACGGCTCGCTAAGCATAAGCGGCCCATACGACTGCGCACGCATGCCGGCGCCACAAATGCAACGGCCACAACAACACCCACACGCGGCGGGAACTGCACAGCACTGAGCGGCGGTTGACGCCGACGCGTGTAAACGAGGTGCGGACTAGCGTACCGTGCAGCGCACCTGCGTCACAGTGGTGTGACAGTGGTGCGACGGCACAGGGGGCGACCGATGTAGCGGCACCAGATGACGGCGAAAACATAAAAGTGTACTGCTACCATCCACCTCACCGTACGCGTGCGGTCGCCTGACCCCGTTCACCGAATACGCAGTCCACCGAGTTCACCTCACTGTGCGCTTGCGGTCGCCTGACCCAGTCCACCGAGTACGCAGTCCATCGAGTCGACCCGACCGTACCACACCACACCGTCCCGGCCCACTTCTTTCTGTACCACTTGTGTCGCTTTTTTATCGCCTGTTCGTCTTCCTTTCTTCCATCCCTCATTACAGGAACGAAACCGGTAGCTGGAGGAGGAGGAGACCAGAAAGGGGAGAAGCCGTCGGCACCATCAGCAGCAGGCACATCAGGAACAGGAACATCTTCCGGACAACCACGATCAGATTCCTCGGCTGGGGAAGGACAGCCGGCCGCAGGAGGAACAGCCGGGGAAGGACCAGGTCAGGGACCAGGACCTGGACAACAACCCCCACCACCACCACCGAACAACGAACCATCGGGAAAGGGACCAACGGAGGAGACGACACAACAGTCGTCAACGGACACTCAAGGTGAGGACGAGTGCCAGGACGATAACTCCGATACGAAAGCATCCGGTATAGAGACGCATGCGAACTCGCTTGTCACTGTTGCAAGGGGTACGCACACATACGAAGGCCAGCAGCCTTCATGCGCCACGCTCAAGGCGCTGGAAGACAACCAGCACGCTGCCACTAGTCCTAACCCAAGTTCAGGGACAGGTGAATCTAGGAGTTTGCACGCACCACATATGCACTAATAAAACGACTGAAAGAAAAAAAAGAAACAACTTTTCCGGAGAGACAGGGAGAGACACCACGGAGAGAGAGAAACCAAACGTCGAATGAGAGTGAGCGGGACGCAGAGCGGTAGAGTGATGGGTCGGCCGCGGGATGTAGACGTAGCCACGTAGACGTCGATGTAGACGTCGACGCTGACAGGCACACACACTGTGTGTGTGTTGTGTGGGTGGGAGAGAGAGAGAGTCTTTTCCCGGGGTGGCACCTGCCCCGTGCAATGCCCTGACCCCCGTCCGTCTCCCCGCCGTCCCCGTGGCACCGCCCGACCGGCTGTCAACCCTGAAACAAGGCGACCGATCATCCATTGTACCGTGTGGGCAACCATGAGCGAATGTAGCGTGGGCATGCGGCAACCATGGGCAGACAACCATGACCATCGAGCAAAACATTCGTTTCATCATACTCCCTCTTCCACATCAATTTGCAGGCGAGGGCAAGAAAACAGATGCAACGGACGCTGATGGCAAGGAACTACCAACAGTAGACACTGCAGGCTCGGAACCACATGGAGCTCCTGCGCAGGATAATACAAGTGTGCAGGATGGTACCAGCAAGCCTGCAAACGGTGGTGCCAGTACATCGTACGCAAACGTCCAAGCTGGTAACATATACGGGGACATTTTCATTGGGGCCAGTATAATTCCTGAGTCTGAACGCCAGGGTTCCAGTGTGCCCCACCATGGTAGAGCTCCAGGTAACAGCGTAGTAGATGCGGGCAATGATGACCCCCCTCCTCTCAATCCACCCAAACCAAAACCGAACCCGAATCCAGATCAAACCGGTTCGAGCGGCACACCCACTGAAACAAGAACTCCTGCAGATGGTGTTTCTGGTGGGGAAGGAAAGGGAGGTGGTGGAGGAGGTTCCCCATCCTCAGGACCTGGTTCCACTGGTCACCAAAACCCTGGTTCCTCTGGTACTGGTACTGGTAGTACAGGAGGAGAGGGAACTGGCGATTTCTGCAAGGTCGATGCGAAAAACAGTAAGGGGGATGGGACATGTGCGAAAGAGAGTTCCTCAAGCAATAGTTCCTCGACTAGTCCCCCAGATCCTTTCTCTGACTGTAGCACCAAGGACTGTAAATTCGGCCTTGACCCAGATGTTGGCCTGAACATAAAGGACGCAGCCGGGGGATTTATGCCACCGATTCCAGCAGATGGAACACTCAGTTCATCGGGCGATAACCAAGGTGGGAAGGATGATGGTTACGCTGTCCCTGACCTAACCGCCGACGTCCTTACCGCCACTACTCCCGTACTCTTCTTCCTGTCCGCCGTCATCGTCGCCCTCCTTGGTTATTCCCTTTGGAAAGTAAGCGAAAGCACACAGTTACGCACAAGCACGCACAAATATAACCGAGTGGAAATGCACATTCGTTTCACTGCTGCACTATTCCCAAAAGGAACTATAACCAACTTTACACCATTTGGAAGTTACTCTCAAACAAACAAAAAAAAAGCGATACTAATTTTAAAAAAAAAAAAAAAAAAAAACTACTCCTGACATGTGTCGTCAATGCCGCTATATTGTAGAATGGAGGTAACAAAGGTGGGGCTTCTGCTATACATTATGAGTTACTTGGGTACACAGAGGGCAAGGTAAATGCATGTATGATGGTATACAGTAATGGAGTAATATATATGTACTCCTGTAATTAAAATGGATTATTATTTTTCTAAAAAAAAAAAAAAAAAAAAAAAAAAACGCCCTAAAATCATAAGGCTCGTAAGTCTGTTAACCTCCGAGCCTCAAACCCTGAATCCGCTACCCAGAATCCTAAATCCCGATTCATGAACATTACAATCCTAAAACAGTAAGCCTTGTATGCCAAATCTTAAATTCGTATTCCGCAACCGCGTAAAACATGGAACCTTACCATGCGGAAACGCTACAATAATCAAACCTTACTATCCCGGAAATCATACAATCCTGAAATTTTACAATCCTGAAACATCACAATCATGGAGCCTTAGAATCCGGAACCCTTACAACCCTGAATTTTCACAATCCTGAACCGCGCAATCATGGAACCTCGTAATCCGGAAACATTAAACACGAAATCCTAAGCCTTAAATCCTAAGGCCCCTAACCCCCAAAATACAAAATCTCCCTACAGTTATCTTTTATTTTGTATTCAAATTCCTTACACTCATCATTAAATCCATTCACACTTTGCCAAAAGGATGATACAGATGCGAGTATACGCATAAGAACGTTGTGAAACTATATTTCTGCATTTATTATTTATCACTACGCGTAATAAATCTGAGAACGATATAAATGACTACCCCCATAAATAATAAACGGCCACGACAGATGTATAATTATGCGAATACGTTATAATAGTAACCCCCCTAAATACTGACACAATGGAACTTTGAGCCCGCGGCTCTACA
Source organism: Plasmodium fragile (assembly GCF_000956335.1). Taxonomy (NCBI): domain Eukaryota; phylum Apicomplexa; class Aconoidasida; order Haemosporida; family Plasmodiidae; genus Plasmodium; species Plasmodium fragile. The sequence continues at coordinate 229,529 of NW_012192617.1, read as the reverse complement.
CCCCAAAAGAAAAAACCTGTTTCGCCGTTCTTGTATGTAAAACGAGCTATAATTGATTCTATTCTGCTTATTGTCGTCACCGTTATATCCAGTTTAAAAGGATAAGATGCTACTTCACATGTAGAATTGCATCACTCGGATTATACAATTTGGCCCCATTACACGGTTCAAACGGCGACATGATTGATGAGCCCGTATGAGATTCGTGAAAAATGTTGACCCCTTTAAGTAATGTTGTATCATATAATATGTACCAAAAATGGTTTCTTCCCTTTTCTTCCCTACTTCGTTCTTCCCTTATATTAGGGTACACGTGAATTATTTATTCAAATCATATTTATATATTTAGGTAAGAATAGTAAATCATGTACAAAACTGATTTTATCAATGTTCACCTTTAGCCAATGAAAAGAAGTGTTACACGAATAATCTATACACCTACATGTGGAAAAACAGAAAACAATTCTGTAACTCATACATATATAAACAATATATCGCCACTTCTAACATTTTCTACACTAAACGGAAAAGAAAAAAAAACAATGACGCTGCTTGTGAAACTCTCTATGTTTACTCTATTCCTCTGCTTATGCCAAATTGTTCACTGTGTATGGAACAAACACCTGTATTTTGGGGAGTTACCACATTTATTGTGATAAGCTCTTATCTTTTTCATAACAATTATAAATCTGCCGCCTTTCCACTTATTTTCACGCTCTACATCCTTGTACACATACACCACAACAAACCCATGTATTCCCCCTTTTTATTCTACATTTTAGGCAAGTACACTAGGTACATCATCGGCTAATGTCACAAGCCAATTTGACACGGTAGATGCAACTAGAGTTGGATCGACTACCGTGACATTGAGTGATGGAACTGATGTGGGTAAACGGGGTCAACGTAATTTTTACGATGGTCAATCTACGGGTGCCCCGAAGAATAGGTTGTTCGATAGCATGTGTAAGAATTTAAAACCCGGGGCCCCACTAAAGAAGCCACAGCACAAGAACAAGACAGCGCCCGATATAACTGCACGGAATAGTTGTAGAAGAGGTTTGAAGAAGTTGACACGTTGTAAAATGGGGAGAAGAGCATGGTTGGGGCTTGTAGTAGTGTCCACAGTCCTGTATTCATCCTTTATTTCCATTATGCCACATGTCATGTCAATAATTATGCAGGAGGGACAAATTCTCAATTTATCGTTTTGGATGGGCTTGTATGGAGGTCCCATACTGATTACAGTCATCTATTCCTGCGTGCTACTATGTTTCTGCTGCTCGAAGACGGGGAAATGTTTACTGGATAAAATTTGGAAGAAGAAGAAGAAGAAGGAAGCTCCCACAGAAACAGACAACAACATAGGAGTGAATAAGGAATCGAATAAGACGTAATTACTCCGTGATTTACTGCATATTGAACAATAATATATTTTTTGCATACCTATTAGATTGACCTTTGCCATGATGTTGTATGTTCGCCTCTATGATGTGACTTATTTTTCCTTTATAGCATGTATCCTATATTTTTGCGATTTCTACATTATAATTTTTGTTCGTACATGTTTCCGAATATACATAGTTGTTCGTGTGTATGTTGTACTGTTTGTGCACATTATCAGTTATTTATTTTTGTTGTGGCTAGGCTACACATTTAAAAAAAAACAAAAAAAAGAAGAAGAAGTCTTTCTATATGTAACATATATATATATATATATATATATATATATAGAGAGAGAGAGAGAGAGAGAGAGACAGAGAGAGAACAATTATTTCATATCCTGCACGTAACAAACATTACCTAATGATTATGAGGCATACATTATATAAAGGGTGTTTTTATAGTATGTAGGAAGTTCATTCCCTCTGTGTCTCCCTGTCCTTTGGTTTTTCTCTTTCGAACTTTGCAACAATTCTGGCGCTGCATTAACATCCCCCCTTTTGTTGGAACTATAGTTATGTACACGATAATAACAACATACCTTATGTAGAATATAGCATAAACGGATATAGGGATGCATGGGCCGTTACAGCGGCACGCACTAGGATAGCACCCTGAATGGGGAGAGCGCAGACACCCTTGTTTCTTTTAACTTCAAAGCTTGTGCAAGAGTTCATCCACATATAATCCCCGTATATCCATAAATTCCGTACACTCTACATGTCACACTCGTCTACACAGTGACCGACGCGCACACACACACCTCGTCTACACTCGTCTACACTCACGTCGCCGCTACCGCTACCGCTCCCGTCGTGGCCACTCATCTCCGGCCGCTCCGCAACCGCGACCACTGCCGTCGTCGCCGCGTGTGCGTGTTGTTCGTCGCGTTGTGGTGGCGGCATCCATATTGGGCAGTGCGTCCGTATATTCGTATTTTTACGAGTCGTATGCTTATGATTCGTGTCCTTACCTTTCTTGTCCTCGTTGCTTTTGTCCGTCTTCTTGTCTGCGTGTCCGCCTCCTGCATCTAGGGGTATGGCCGCTACTGGGTTTTTGCGCTCGTTGCCGAATGATGTTGGTGCTGTAGGGTCGGGTTTGTTGGTGGCAGGGTCCACAGACGGTGAAGCAATTACAGGGGGGGCTTTCCCGGATCCTGTACCGTTCTCGCCGATTCCACTCCGCACGCCAAGTTGTTGTTCAACCTGCCGTATCTTTTTTAATATATCAGCCAATACTCCAACCTGTTCCTTCTATTGTTCTAATTCCTTCAGCATCTGCTTCTTCTTCTCCGTTTCCATATCTACCCCTTCTTTCACTAACTCTCTTATTACGATGTTATCCTCCTCCTGAAACATTCTAACAGCTGGTACCTCGGTTCCCTCCTCTGGATTCTTGTTCTCTTTCTTACATACTCCTGTCCCTGTTGCTGCTAGTCTGCCTGCCCCATTTTTTATGCTCCAATTCCTTATCCAGCCTGCCATAGTTGCTGCAACAAACTTCGATCCAATCATGAGGCTCCCATAATTTATGTCCCTGCATATTTTACTTCCGTCCTCATGTCCACTTAACCCTCTCCACATATGCATGCCTGTTGATACCGCTCCAATAATTTCCCCTGCGCTACAATTATTCTTAAATAATTCTGCCATGGCCACATTTCCCAGCATACACCTAACATATTGTTCAAACTCCTCATCGCCCTGAAATATACCCTTCCTATCCCACTTTTCTTGAACCATATCTATTCCATCCATGAATAAAAATATGTTTACAATACGCCGGCATACAACGAATTGCGCCATATTGTTCCTCAACGTCCAACGTGGGAATGCTGTTTTACACACGTCCGTGTTGAATTGATCCGTCCTTTTTATACTTCCTGCTAATACTTGGAAAAGCTGTTCAATATCGTTCCATATTGCGCTCTATAAGGGGTAAAGTAGTGAATACAATCCTTATATGAACCTAACGCGCATATTCTCCTATTCCCTCGTGCACTATACACTGCACTGCATTGTACGGTCTTCTTATTCGTTAATCCTGTTTCAGTCAATTCTTACGTTATGTTGCTCCTCATTCCACATATTCCTCCTTTCGAACCATTTCCTAAGGTGCTGTGTGAAATCCGCCACACCGGGTTCACTATGCGCCATGATACTATAATACCCAAATACCAATATTATATCTATATTGGGGACATCTCAAAATCATCCAATCTTCGTAATGCCTGCGGTGTCGAATCAAACTGCCCCAGTCCTATGCATTCCCTTGCAGAATATGATACTGTGGGAAATATTTTCTTTCACATAAATCTACCGTAATCTTCACTTTATCCTTGTTCCAATTTATAAGAACCTAATCCATATTATAGAAAAAAAAAAAAATACCAACAAAAAATTAGTGTGTCCGACGTCACCATCCCCCTTTCTCCCACCCTAGTCCAGAAGTTTGGGTCCCACGGTCCTTGCTCGAAGTTCGCAGGATCCAGAGCCTGGGTTCCGGGTTTAAGTTGTTTGGACCTAGAAGGGAAAGCGCAAGAAAAGAATGGGAAGAGAAGGAACAGAAGGAAAAAAGAGAAAGAAAAAAAAAAAAAAAGAAAGGAAAAAAAAAAAAAAGTACTACTACACTACCGTACACACACAATGCGCCATGAATATACACCCCTCGCCCCCCTTTCTACACCGGTCTCCACTAAACGCCTTGACACACACACTGTCTCTCTGTGTGCGTACACCTAAAAACGAACAACAGCATCAATTTCTGCTGCCGTCGTTGCCGTCGTTGTGGCCTTGCTCCGGTCGTTCGTGCTCCCGCACATAATATGTGTTTTACTTCCTCTCGCCCCTCGCGCGTACTGCTCCCTCTGTGATCCTCACTCGGACAATCTCCGTTTACCCGGCTACTTCGTCGAATGCGTGTTGCACGTGGCTACTTCGTCGAATTCTTCTTAGCGTCGGATACAATCGTGTGTACCCGACCGCTTATGCTCGGCTACTTCGTCGAATCCTTCTTACGCGGCCGCGTTTGCTCGGAGAGACAATCTCTCCTCCGTTCTTACACTCGGCCGAGTTGCTCGGAGACAATTCGGTGTACGCGGACTCGGCAACAACGGCAACAATTGATGTTGTTGTTATACTGCGGTTTTAGGTGTACGCACACAGAGACAGTGTGTGAAGGCGTTTAGTGGAGAAGGGGGAGGAGGGGTGGTATTCATCACGGTGCGTAGTGTTTTCCCTATCTTTTCTTTTTTTTTTTCCTTTTTGTACTTTACTTGGGGAGATTCTTCATATTTGGAAGAGAGACAGAGTCTTCTCTCTATTGTGTAGACGATGCTATTATGAATTTGTACAGTATGCTGTTTTGCTGCTGTTCATTCGCGTCTTTTCCTATGTTTCAGGGGGAATTGGTTCCGAGGACATATTCGTGCAGTACCCTGGGGAGCTGTATATATATGTATTTGCGTAATTTATTGATTACAAATTTATTAGGAGAGAATACATATTTGTAGGTTCTATGTTCCATGCCGATGTTGTTTTTCGTTTACTCGGTTTTCTTCTTGTTGTTGTTTGTGTTAGGAGAATTATTTAGAATACGCTTCAGCTGTGATTTTTGGTGAGTACGTCTTTTTGCGAGCTATTCCGGATTGTTCTTTGATGTGGCAGCAACACATCAGACATTTGTGAGCAGTAAAACTTGTATACGAACAATTCCTCCGTAGTGTGTATGTGACCGACCGCATGCTTTAATTGTGTAAGCTCCCGTAATATGTTATAGCTATCCTTGCATATCCATGTTTTGTGGAAAGTCTTACAGTTAGTGTTGTATTGTACTTCTCACTGCGTGACATGTTGCGGGTGAAGGATATAGCAGGACATTATTTTTCATTCACGAACCAAACACGTGGCACGCGGCTGGCAGGCACCCGGATTAAATGTCATGCATACTGATACCTCTGTATATGGAGGGTACGTCTACTTTATTAATGTATTAGTTCATGCTGCAGACATACATTCGACCGTACGTGGAGTAGTAGAATGGATGCGTTACTGACGGATTTAATCACAGATTGGTTACAGAGAAGGAAAATTTCAAGGCAGGAAGATTTGGATGTAAGTGCTATAATAAATGCGTGGGGGTATACAGGAATGCCCGCAGACTTCGACGGGTATGGGCGTATTGAGCGCATAGACCTATATACACTACAGGACTATATGTGAACATTGGTCTCCGCATCCTCTTTAAACGGCAGAAAGGGATATGGCAGGACATGGGCGATATGTTCAAAGAATTCGTAGGACATATGAATAATGAAGACGACGAAACCTTCAACATGATATGTACGGACGGACGAAGTCGTAATGAAATTACGCAGGCACAAATGCCATTATGCAGGAACATTGTGCGCGTCATATCTTATATGGAAGAGAGATTAAATAGTTCAGAAAGGCAAAGCAGGGAACAAGAAACTGAGAGAGAAATGAAACAGATAATGAGATGTATAATAGGGAAAGTGAATCTGATGGCACTACGGGAGGAATATTGCAGGGAGCAGAGTATGTGGGCATATATAATGAAGATGGCGCAAATGCTGGCTGAGGCATTTGACGGAGCAGCAGGGAGTAAGAGTAAACAGTGTCATGCATGGAATATAAGTGGTTTAAAGGTGGGTGGAAAGAATATAGAAGAAGAAATTAGAACATGGATATCGGAGAGTATGATTCACGCGGGGAAGGGACGTCTAGGGCAGTGTACGCAAGGACAGAGCGCTAGCGGCACGGTAAAACATAGGACTAAACAGGAGATAAAAGTACGAATAGTAGAACGCACGCAGCAATTGCGCAAGAAAATTCAGGAAATTGTAACGAAGGTGGAGAAGGAAACGGCAGACCTAATACCTTCCACGGAACAATCGAATTCACACGGCCCCACAACGCAAGCAGCACATCCAAAGGCTGCAGCATCGCCGGTAACCACACCATCAAAGGAAACGTCAGGTAAGGACCGATGGGAGAAAGCACGAATAAGGCACGAACAAACACGGCTCGATATGGCCCAATATGGATGCCGCCAACAACAACACGCACGCGGAAACGGCGGAACACAACGCGCGGGAAAAACAGCACAGCGCGGCACATCTACCCTGCACCTCTTCGTTGAGTACTTCGTTGACGTTCAGCGGCAGCGGTAGCGGCGACGAGGCACCGGAGACGAGATGACGGCGACAACATAAGCGTAGTGCTACCATCCCATCCCATCCACCTGGTCGCACTCCACATCACCGTACGCTTGCTGCCGCCTGACCCAGTCCACCGAGTACGCAGTCCACGGGGTGGACTCTGCCGCTACCTGACCCAACCGTCCCGCCCCTTCCTTCCTCTGTTTTCTTTCTTCTTTTCTTTTTCTCTCCTTTTTTCCGTCTTCCTTTCTTTTTTCCTCTTATGCCTAATTTTATCCCGTAAGTGTCTTCCAAATAGTTACGGGGAAACGCAAAAGAAAATGAGGACAAAGGGAAAGTTTTTAATGATTTTCTTTTTCCCCTACGAGGGACGCACGTTTCTTACTCTTTTGAGATTTGCTCTTTTCTCTATGTGGAATTTTTTCATTTGGGCTTATTTTATTTTTTTTTTTCTGCTTCAGGAAATCTTTAGGGAGAACAATTTTTCTTTTTTACGCTTAGGACCTAAGGATAATAGTACAGACTTTTTT
>NW_012192617.1:217918-218797 GCF_000956335.1 Plasmodium fragile | reverse complement strand
TTTTTTTTTTTTTTTTTTTTAGGACCTATTCATATAGTAAAGTTTTTTTTTTTTCCTTTCCTTTTTATTCTTTTCCCTTTCATTTTTGTTCATTATCCGCGTGTGCTCCTTATTTGTGATGCTTTCATGCAGCTGCCATCGTGCGAGCGGCGTGGGTGGGTAAATTCTTCCACGCGCTGCTCTCACGCTTTTTCTTTGAAATACTTGTAATGCGGTATACGTTGGGCCAATTCATATATTATTCTTATTATGATATGTGTGGTGGCACTTTTCCCCTTTCGTTTTACATTCCCTCTTTTTCTCCTTATTGGGGCCTTGCCGGTGCGCTTTTCTCGAGGCCTTATTTTTTGTGTATATAAGTGTTCCGAGTCGGGCGTACAGAAAACTTTTTTTTCTTTTTCTCTTTTTCTTTTGGCCTTTTTCTTGCTCCTTTCATTTCTTTTTTCTTCTTCCTCTTTTTTTTTGTTGTTCTTCTTTTTGTTTTTTTTTTTGCTTTTTAATTTCGTTGCTTCTATTGTATATGGGCTTCGTATTATGTGCGCTTTTGTTGTATGCGGCTCTTGTTCTATGTGCCTTTTGTTGCATGGAGGTTTTATTTTCCGAACGTTCCACTTTTTGAGATAAGGGCAGCTCCTCCCACGCCAACCCTTGCTCTTTTAAGGGACCTCATGCGGGGCGTGCTCCTATTCGGGTGTATAAAAGAAGTTTTTTTTTCTTTTTCTTTTTTTTTTTTCCTTCTTTCTCTTTCTTCTTCGTTCTCATGTTTTTTTTTTTTTTTTGTTCGTATTTGTCGTTTGTTTTGTTCGTATTTTTTGTTTTTTTTTGGTTCATATTTGTTGTGTTTTTTTTGTTCTTATTCTTATAGGGCTTGTATTATAT
>NW_012192617.1:206214-216492 GCF_000956335.1 Plasmodium fragile | reverse complement strand
TGGGCTTTTTTTTTTTTTTTTTTTTTCCTTATGTTTCAATAAGGATTAGGGTGTTTTCCACACCACGTTCCACAGCTCGGTCTCCAGCGTTCTCTACGCCCTGCTGCTTCTTTAGCTGTGCGTATTTTTTTTTTTTTTTTTTGTTCCTTATGTTCCTTTTGTTACTTGCTGTTTTACTACTTCCGCCTGGTGGGAACAGGAAGTGCATGTATATACTTATTAGAAAACGGTATCGAAATATTTTTGTACATGCATGTATGTACATGTATCATCCCGTTCATGCATGTGTTGTACGTCGTTTTTCTGAATACGGGCCGCAGTTTGTGGGCAGGAAGGACTCGCAGAACCGTGTAGTTTTTTCCTATGGAATGTTGCTCTTGTTCTTCTTGTTCCTGCTGTTTCTGCTACATTCTACAACGTCGCATACCATATACGAGGCCAAGAATGAGTGACCTTGTAGGATGATCCCGCAGCACGATCCGATGTCGTAGAAAAATTGCATATGACGGGCGCTCACCGTCTTATCGTGTATGCAACAAGGCATGCAGCAGCATTATGTGGGACGGAAACAGAAGATATCGGCAGCGTGCGCACCGTGCCACATGAATGTAGGGATGATATAGCAGGCATATATTCTGTTGGAAGTACTCTGTATAGAAGGGACTTGAATACAGGAAGGGACACGGAGTGAAAGGCACCGAGTAAGGGAGGTTGGACGAGAACACAGATGTAGAAAACGGTATACACAGGTTTTTTATAATAGAAGAACAAAGGACAAGATGGCTAATGGACCATGGATGGAAATATTAAGGCTGTATGCCCATAGAACCGGAGTATTTAGACCTATAAAGGCAAATGAACAGGTATACCAGGGTATAATTAATTAATATGGAAAAATAATACGCAATACATGTATACCACTATATAATAATAATTCCCTTATACATATAATATAGGAATATACATGATAGAACTTTATTCATATTCCATGAAATAAAACATTTATGTAGAATACTAATGCATGAATATTCCGATAAATTATAAAAGTATATGTAAGAAGGGTACATATATTTATATATAACATATGTTCACTGTAGGGGAAACTACGGAGTAGTATACAGAAAAACTTCAAAGAATTCATGGAACATATAATAAGCAAAAGCTGGATTGAACTTTATGGGTCAAACTGCAATAGCTTTGAAAAGGAGTATTTGCAGGAAAACGACAATGACAAAGACGGATCAGGTATGACGATGACTCAGGAAGATAAAGTTGCTTGCAACTCAATGATCGGTGCATTACTCTTTGTGAATGGATGGAATATAAGTACAACGCATAGGCACAGGGCGAAGGGCAGTGAGCAGGAGATAGATGATTTCGTAAGGTGTGCTATAGCAAATATATTTATGTACAGACTTGAGGAATTATTCTGTGATGCCAAAAGGGGTATACAGTACGCGTGGCATGTAATGAAGAGAATGGAATTACCGAACATGGAGAATTTAATTAGGGACGGGAAATGTAACAAGAACATGTCCGGATATGGGACAGGGTGGGATGCATCGGCAAAAAAGAAGGTTAAGAGTTTGTTACAGACCAATGGAGAAATAGTAAAAGGGGTAGAACGGCAAGGAATGGTAAATAAGTGTGAGCAACCAATGCAATCTAAGGTAGAAGAAAAGAAGCAAGCAGACACGGTAACACAAGTGAAGTCGAAGGACGAGACGGAAACTAAAAGTGGTAAGTACAACACATATTCGTGATGCACAAATATTCTTCAGTGACGTTGGTCTGTGGCAACACCTGAGTAAACACAACGGCGTCCATAAAAAAAAGAAAGCGGCAACAGAAAGGACGATCATTGGGATGGTTTATGAGAACAACGGCATATGCCCTCTCCTCCCGTCGACTTGTCCCATTCCACCCCTACCCCCACGAAGAAAGAATGAGGGACAGAGTAAACAGCAGTAAAGAAGAAGAGACCCCGTCTAATCTGCGTCGTATCCGAATTTACATAGTGTAGAGCATTAATAATCGTAACGTTCCCTCTATGCAGTTTTCATTTAATTCATCTTCTATAGAGGCACCGGAAGTAAAAGCAACAGGGGGTGTAGGCATGTGGCAGTATTTAATATTATTATGGGATGATTATATTGAGACAAGGAATATAGGGGTCCAGAAGGAGGATATAGTGCACTTTGGGGTAAGTTCATGTATATGAGGAAATGGGAGACATGGCTGAGTGGTATTGTGCGAAAACATTATAATGGAAGTCGAGAGTGCGCTGTGGAGGTATGTGATTTCATATTATCAACTACTATAATTTCTTTACGCGGAGGTTAGGGATAGTTATGTATACATGGGGGCAGGGGTGTAATTATGTACAGAATTATAAGAACAAAAAGAGTAGAAAAAAGAATATACTTCATATAGGAATCTGTAATAAATGTTAAACCCATAGGAACATTTCTGGAGAAATGTGCAAACAGTATGGACACAATTTAAAGAATATATGGAACAGGAGGAAAGTAAGGGTACAATGAGAACATCATGTGAAGCATTAATAGACCCGGAGACTAGTGGAAGCGGAAGTCAGAGGGACACAGATATATGCGAGCTAACACTTATAGCATTACATTTCAAACATAATATTCATTCAGCGGTAGCCGCTGCGACCGGAGAGAATGTGGACAGTGGGCGAAGTAGGATGGATCCGGTGGAAGCGTATATGAGATGTATCCTAGTAAATATATTTATGAAAAAAATAATAGGCAAAAGGTGCTTGGAGATGGATGGTGGACAGCAAGCATTTAATTTAGCGCATGGGATATTGCACAATTTAGGAGGAACCAAGGTAGGTAATATTTCATGTGAAGAGAAGGATGCAGGGGAGGGGGGTCAGAGGGGGGTGAAAGCAGAAGATAGAGATTTCTGGGGAATAATGACAAGATGGTTTGAGAGGAATAAGGAAAAAATAAGGGACGGAGATGTAGGAATATTAGGAAGCAGTTGCAAGGTGGAAAAGAAAGAAACAGCAAAAGGAAGGGAAGGGAAAAAACAAGAGAAGGTACTGAAGGAAGAAATAAAGGAAGAAATAAAGAATGTGAAGAAGGAGATAGAACAGGAGGTATCGAAAATATTGGAAGGCATAGGAAAATGTAGTGGCAACGATAGCGATTGTATAAAGAAGTTATTGGAGAAAGAAAAGGAGGAAGAAAAGAAGAAGAATGAACCCTCTGCAGAACCTCCGGAAGTAGAAAAGGCAAGTAAGGGATCACAGCACGTACAAACAACATCCTCATCCGGAGTACCGGAAGCACCAACTGCAGACCCAGGACCTGTACTCGCGGGACCGGCGCCGCCATCAGGAGGAAGATCAGAGGAAGTTGTGGAAACACCACCGCCAGCACCGCCGCCGGAACAGCCGCGTCCAGTACCACCCGTATCGGTAGCGCCGGAAGCAACAGGAGCATCCTCAGGTAAGGGCAGTACGCGCAACACGGACACAACACCTGTCCCTGCACCTAAGGATGTACCATCTACAGGTAAGGGTCCTTCTCGAGGTAGAGCAGAGACTGATTATGGGGAAAGCACAAAGAGTATATACAACCCAGACAACGCTGTTGCAGGTACTACTGTGACGGCTGTATCTACATATGACCCTTATCCACCGGACCTCAAGGAAATTCTTGAAAAAATATCCGTACAACCAGGATCTGGTGGTAAGATGATTCTACGGTGGGGAACATCGAGAGGACACAACAGGTGTAGAATTGTCAAACCGAGCACCAACCATGTGTACCAGGTTACACATAGAAAGGACACCTTGAAAAGAAAAAAGAAGACAACAGGGCAACAATACAAAGAAAAACATTAGGAGGAATATATATATATCGGTGCAAACAGCAACAGACGCTGCATCGTGTAGCCGACCGACCATGGTCATGACCATCCATCCGAAAAATAAGTTCAGTTTCATCATACTTTCGCCTCTCTTTTTTAATCGAATGTGTAGGTCAGGATGATTCTAAGGATAAGAAGGATGACAGTACACAGGGGCAGGCTCCAGTAGAAGAACTTGCAGAATCGGCGGGAGCAGGAACACGGGACTCGGTACCATCCACAGAACAGGTACCATCTCAGGTGTCTCACCCTTCGGGAGAACCAGTTACCTCCACTGATCCTGATAAGGACGTTCAGAAGGGTTCAACCGGTACAAACTCAGAAACATCATCAGAGAATACACCCACGGCACCTTCAGCATGGGGTGACTTTGATCTTGGTGCCGCCAGCGATGCCTTTGAGAACTTTGAGACGGGGGGTAATATCCAAAGTACTACACCCAGTGGTAAGGTTTTCGGGATATCACCGGAAGCAGTGCCCGGAGTGAATGTTCCTGGGTTAGAGAGCCCCGTAGGATCCTATGCACCACCTACTGTGACAGTCCTAAAAACTGAACGAAAAATTGAACTTCAGCAGAAACCCAAGGGGAATAGTGGTCCCGATGCACCCGACCTAACCAACGCTGTCCTTACCGCCATTACCCCGATCCTGTTTTTTCTCACTTCCGTCATCGTCGCCCTCCTTGGTTATTCCCTATGGAAGGTAAGTATATACGCGACACCGTATATGAAAATCCGTCATATGTACCATTAGCAATGTGTTGCTAAGAATCTCCTAAGATCATTCAAACACAATTGCACTCCTACATCGTCATTCTTCTTTTTTTTTTGTAGTACTTTGCTTACCTCGCCAAACACCGACGCACATATCGAACCGTTCGTGACGTGCCGTCACCGCCACTCGACGAAGAAATATTGGAGCATCTACAACGCGGCGAACTCCCACCAACCGATTTCGGGTACACGATGGTTAGGGATAGGCAACCTGCGTCAACACCCGCCCGACGACGACGTCATCCGCGCGTGCATAAACGCACGATCATCGAGCTACATCTAGAAGTGCTCAACGAATGTGAAGCGGCCGAATGGGAAAACGTCAAAGACGACTATTTGCAGATTGTTGTGGAGGAGTTTGCACAGCAGTTGATGCAGAACGAGGACACAAATAACAATATCTTGGGTGTTTCTACCTCACACGCCGCTTTAGCAACCCACGATTCGACAACCCGCGCTCCACCCACTGACTTCGACGGCACAGATCCATGTCCACTGAACGACCCCGATGCATGGAATTGTATGGAAACCATACAGTTAGCAACCGACCCTTGTCCACATAACGAAGATGACCCCGATCCATGCAGTTGTATGGAAACTATACAGTTAGAACAAGAAGAGAGTCCTTCTGCCCCTCCATCCTCTTCCGACCCCTGGAATGAATGCCCGACCCCCGACCACACTAATTGGATTAACTGGATTGACCGCAACAAACACATTTTGCGGGAGTGCACGACGCAGCCCTGGTTTCTGCAATTAAAAGCGGAATGGAAACAATACCTGCGTGAGCACATGGCGGAAAACGCCGACCACGGAGTATCCGCGCACCGTGAGTTCGGTGAATCGACAATCCTGCAGATGCAGAAACTGCACTTGTGGAAAGAATGGGTTGCCCAACAACATCGGCAAATGCGTATGTATGGCCAGCAGGAGTGGTTTCAACATTTGTTGAATAATGTAGAGGAGGTGACAGTACCGCAACACGGCGAAATACCTGGAGTGGAAAAAGGCATAGAAGTGGAGAAAATAATGGCCGCAGCAGATATGCTAAGAGTGAGAGATGCACCACGCTCGCAACCACCCCATGAGCAATCCTACCAGAAGAAACAACTCATAGCCAAATTGTGGATACTCACCCTAGGTTTGATCATAGAAGAGTGTGAAATGGAGCAGAATATGAAGGAGACGGAGTTATATGTGGATAAATTGTTGCAAAACATTTGAGCAGATGGAGGAAGCAGAGGCCGAGAGCCTGCCCTATCCTCGTTCAGGGGGGCTGTCACTGTGGATGATGCTGTAGGGGACCCTGCATACCTATATCTGCTTATGCTATATTCTACATAATGTATGTTGTTACTATCATGTAAATAACAACAGTACCAAAAAGCAGCATATTAATGTAGCGCCAGTGTTTTTGAGGTGCGCAAAAAAGAGGAGAACGGAAGAGCTTCCCACATAATATAAAAAAACACCCGTTATATTATTTATCCATAGTAATCATAATATAGTGTTTGTTACATATAGGATATAAAATAATTCTTCTCTCTCTCTCTCTCTCTCTCTCTATATATATATATATATATATATATATATGTAGAATGTAGAATGTAGAATATAGAACGACTTCTTTTTTTTTTTTTTTTTTCAAATGTGTATCCTAGCCATAATAACAGTAAACAACCGATAATGTGCACAAACAGTACAAGACACATGAAATAACCATACATATATTTTCGAAAAAGTGTACAAACAACATTATAATGTAGAACACGGAACTATAGGATACATGTTATAAAGGAAAAATAAGCCACATCCTAGAGGCGAACATACAACATCATGAAAAAGGTCAAAATAATAGGTATGCAAAAAATATATTATTGTTTACTATGCAGTAAAACACGGAATAATTACGTCTTCTTCGATTCTTTATTGACTCCTGCTTCGTTTTTTTCCGTTTCTGTGGCAACTTCCTTCTTCTTCTTCCAAATTTTATCCAATAAACATTTCCCTGTCTTCGAGCAGCAGAATCCCAGTAGCACGCACAAATATATAAGTGGAATCAGTATGGGAGTCCAATACGTGCCCGTGAGCCCCATCAAAAGGTATTGCATTGGTCCGGAGCTCACATAAGACATGCTCGGTCCTATAAGGGACATGAAGAATGAATACAGGACAGTGGAGACTACTATAAGTATTGACCATGCCTTTCTCCCCATTTTACAACGTGTCAACTTCTTCAAACCTCTTCTACAATTATTCCCTGCAGTTATATCCTGCGGTGACTTCTTTGTGCGCTGCGGCTTGTTTATTTTGTTCCTGGACTGTAATTTTCTCCGCATGTCATCGAACATCGTGCCCTTCTGGCGACCTGTCGCACGATCGTCGTAAAAATTACGTGTGCCTCGTGTCCACACATCCGTATCTCCAGTTAATAATACGGTGGTCGCTCCAACTGTACTTGCAACTGTAGTGTCATATTGGGTTGTTCCATTATCCGAGGATATGCCTAGTGTACTTTCCTAACACAAATGCAAAACAGGGGGCATATATGCTAATGTTATGGTGTATGTATACATGGATGTAGAGCGTGAAAAAAAATGGAAGTTAGGTTTATAGTTGTTATGAAGGCATTAAGATGTTATCGCAATAAAGGGGGTAACTCCCCAAAATATAATGGTTCTTATCATACAGCGTCAGCAATTTGCCCAAAACACAGGGCACAAATAAATATAGAAAATTTCACAAGCAACATCATTCTGTTTTTTTGTTTTCCCTTTAGAAAATGGTAGAAGTGTCGATATATTGTTCATATGTATGAATTATAGAATTGCTTTCTCTTCTTCCACATCTATGTGTATAGATTCTGCGAGTAACACTTCTTTTCATTGGCGAATGGTGAATATGTATAAAATCGATTATGTACTCAACATACTATACGAACCTAAGTACATCAATATGAATTAAGTTAAGAGCCCATATGCACCATAATATAAATAAAGAATAAGAGAAAGTGCATAAGAACCCCGGATAACCCATTCTTGGTACATGTTATATGATACAACATTACTTAAAGGGGTCAACATTGTTCACAAATCTCACACAGCCTCATCAGCTATGTCGCCGTTGTAACGGTGTAATGGGGTCAAATTGTATACTTCCAGTGATGGAATTCTACACGTGAAATAGCATTTTATTTTTTTGAACTAGATACAACGGTGACGACAATAAACATAAGAGAATCAATTATATCCCGTTTTACATAGAACGGCGAACAAATTTTTTTTTGTATGCGTGTATGGCCGTGGGCTCACAGGTACACTGTATCAGTGTTTTAGGGGGGGTTGTTATTGTCACGCATTCGCATAATTATACATGTCGCGTGGCCGTTTATTATTTATGGGGGTCGTCATTTATATCGTTCTCAGATTTTAATACGTAGTGATAAATAATATATGCAGAAATATAGTGTCACAACCTTCTTATGAGTGCATACCCGTATCTGTATCTTCTTTTTGACAAAGTGTGAATGGATGTAATTAAGCGTGTAAGGAGGATATATAAATAAAGGGTACATGTAGGTTGAAATTGTATTTTGGGCTTTAGGGCTCAAAATTTAGGATTTAGGGCTTACGGTTCCATGATTGCGAGGTTCAGGATTGTAAGGTTTGATGATTGTAACATTTCCGCATGGTAAGGTTCAGAATTTAGCGTTTTAAATGCTTTACGAGGTTTAGGATTTATGGTTCCAGGATTGTATGTTTTCCGGGATTGTAAGGTTCCGAAATCCGGATTTATGATTCAGTGTTCAAGGGTCAAGTTTCAACGGTTTATGATTTTAAAAGGTTTAAGCGATTTAACCGGTTTAGGGCTTAAGATGTCAAGGTTGCGAGAATTCAGCATTGAAAAGTTTTAGGATTGCGACGTTCCCGGATTTTAAAGTTTCAGGATTATGGGGTTGCGGAATTCCTATCAAAGGTTCGTGGTTTGAGGTTTGAGATTTCCGAAGTACCAGAGTTTGGAGGCTTCCGGTTGTAGGAATTTTTTTTATTCTTTTTTGTTTTAGAAAAATATTAAACCATCGTAATTACAAGAATATATGCATATTATGCTAATATTACATATAAATCTTTTGTGTACGCGCGTATCTAATAATGTATCCCACAAGGCCAACCTTATGTCCCTCGAAAATACATGTAGAGGCATGTAGGGACTTACGTCGCTAGTGTTTTTTTTTTTTCTTCTTTTTAAAGTTGCTATCGTGTTTTTGTTTGTGTGGAGGGAGTAACTTCCAAATAGTGTAAAGTTAGTTACGGCCCCTATGGGAACATACAAATAAGGAATGTGGAAGGCGAATGGCAACGGTTGTTGTTCCACTTTCCACTCAGTTATATTTGTGCGGGCTTGTGCGTGCTTGTGTGAGGTTGTGTGTGAGTGCGTTTACCTTCCAACGGGAATAAGCCAGAAGGGCGACGATAACGGAAGCGACGAACAACAGGACGGGAGTAGTGGCGGTAAGGACGTCGGCGGTTAGGTCGGGTGCATCAGGGTCGGGGGAACTAGGTAAGCCCTGTGGCGTATGCGGAACCTGTGGGGTACCTGGTCCATGGGATCCCCCAGGATTACCTGTTGCGGCTGCACCAGGTGTATTTAGGTCAAGATCAGGTGAATCCTGAGGGGGCTTATTTTTCTTGTCCGCACCATCTGGGGTGGATGGAGCAGGGGAACCTGAAGCAGTACCCGATACAGGGTTAGGAGGTGCACCTCCAGCAGAGGACACACCGCCTGTAGGAGTGCTGCTATTATCATTACTGGGAGTGGAAGCACCGTTCACAATATTACATGTTGTATCAGTAATCCCGGGTAAACAGGTTACAGTAGTACTGATACCACCATCACTGGTACCTGTGCCACCGGATGGATCCTGCTGTCCGATGGAAGTCACTTTTTCTGAGTCCGTTTGTGTAATACTCTTCCCCCCTTTGTCCTCGTTAGGTTGCACATGTCCATTCTGAGCATCTGGGTTAGCTTTACCATCAGGTGGTTCACGCCCCGTTGTCTTGGTACCTACGTCAGGGGCATCCGGGGACCCCGGTGTACTGGGGCTACTGGGTTCACTGCGCTGCACGGGATCTGGGCCTGTTGGAGGTGTGTTCTCCACAGTAGTCTTCTCATCCGCTTTTGATACATTCTCCTTACCTAAAGAGTTAAAACAGGAAGAGAAGTGAAAATGATGCAAGTAACATTTTGTGAGTTGGTGGACGACGCGCGGTTACATGGTTGGTCACACGATCAGGCAAACCGTCGGCCACATGGTGCCACGGAGACGGCACGGCATGGCACGGGGAGACGGCGTGGTAGGAGACGAACGGGGGCAGAAGGGGCACTTGCCACCCGGGAAAAGACTCTCTCTCTCCCACAACACACACACAACACTGTGTGTGTGTGTCTGTCTGTCGACGTCTACATCCCGCGGCCGCTCTCCCCGGTCGCCCCGTCGCTCATTGCCCCGCCATTTTCATTCGACGTTTGGTTTCTCTCGCTGCGTGGTTTCTCTCGCTCCGTGTTGTCTCTCCCTGTCTCTCCGGAAATTGTTGTTTCGTTT
>NW_012192617.1:193195-202883 GCF_000956335.1 Plasmodium fragile | reverse complement strand
GCTGCACGGGATCTGGGCCTGTTGGAGGTGTGTTCTCCACAGTAGTCTTCTCATCCGCTTTTGATACATTCTCCTTACCTAAAGAGTTAAAACAGGAAGAGAAGTGAAAATGATGCAAGTAACATTTTGTGAGTTGGTGGACGACGCGCGGTTACATGGTTGGTCACACGATCAGGCAAACCGTCGGCCACATGGTGCCACGGAGACGGCACGGCATGGCACGGGGAGACGGCGTGGTAGGAGACGAACGGGGGCAGAAGGGGCACTTGCCACCCGGGAAAAGACTCTCTCTCTCCCACAACACACACACAACACTGTGTGTGTGTGTCTGTCTGTCGACGTCTACATCCCGCGGCCGCTCTCCCCGGTCGCCCCGTCGCTCATTGCCCCGCCATTTTCATTCGACGTTTGGTTTCTCTCGCTGCGTGGTTTCTCTCGCTCCGTGTTGTCTCTCCCTGTCTCTCCGGAAATTGTTGTTTCGTTTTTTTTTTTTTTCTTTTTGTTCTATCGTCCTTTCCTGACTGGTCATTATTCGTACCTGTGGGTACTGAAGGTGCGTCAGGTGAAGCCCCTTTGGACACTTCAATGGAGCGGGCACTTTCAGGAAGCACCCAGACGCCGGGGCCGTATTCCTTGGAATCGTCCACCTGATTCACTTGCTCGGGCATGGTCCTCAATATACACTTGTAAACTTCCTCCTGGTCGGGCCCCCTGTCCTCACAGTTCTCTGGGCTCCCTTGGGGTCCCCGCTTTGTGCTTGGCCCTGGCCTATGGCGCGTTAGCTCCTTACCTTCTGTCCCTGTGGCTCCTGTAGCTGTAGCGTCATGCAAATCTTGCGCTTTCCCATCCGCTTGTGTCTGTTCTGGTGGTGCAGGTGGGGGTTGTTGTCCAGGTCCAGGTCCCTGACCCGGTCCTTTTCCGTCCCCGCCTGCTCCTGCTGCACCTGCAAAATGAAGAAAGGAAGAAAAACGACAAAATGATACAAAAACGGACACACGTGGTACAGAAAGAAGGGGCCGGGACGGTGGGGTCAGGAAGCGGCAGAGTCCACCCCGTGGACTGCGTACTCGGTGGACTGGGTCAGGCGGCAGCAAGCGTACGGTCAGGTGGACTGCGTACTCGGTGGACGGAGGTGATAGCAGTACAACTTTTATGTTGTTGCCGTCATCTCGTCCGCCGTCCTGTGCCTCGTCCTGTGCCTTGTCACCGCTACCGCTGCCGTCGTGGACACCGCTCATCGCAGTCGGTCAGCGTCAGCGACGTCGTTTGCTGTGCTGTTGTGGCCGCCGCATGTGCGTTGTTGTTGTGGCATCCATATTGGTCCGGTACGGGCCGTGCCATCCGTATTCGGCCGTATTTGTATTCCGTGTTATGGATATGCGTGCGCATATCTCTATGTGTATTGGTAACCTTACCATGCGTGTTGTCCTCATCACTTCTTGTGTCCTTCTTGCTGTCCTGTTGTGCCCCTCCTGTTGTTGGTACTGCCGGTTTTGTGGCGCGGGATTTGCCATTGAGTTGACTTTCCTTTGGAATTGTCGATTTCTTCGGCTCTTCCTCTTCCTCGTCCTCAGATTCAACATCACTATCCCCGACGCCGCCGGAGCTGCGTGTGTTATTTCGTGCCTTGTCAACCTTTTTTCTTACTGTGTTGGTAATTGTCCTAAACATTTTTGTTACCTGCGTTTTCACTAAGGTGTTCATATCGTCCTGCTGAAATATACTGGAAAGGTCTGCATCTTCCCCTCTTGCCTCAAAACTTTTCTTGTACATTTCCCACTGCATTTTACACTTTGGGTTCTTCTCTATTTGTGTTATACTATCGCGTATATATGAACGTGTCTTTAACCAGTTCTGTATCGCCCCCTGTAAATCCCCTGTGCCTATGTTAGTATCCTTATACACATCCAGCGTACATGTTCCTCTTGAAATTGGATTAGACGGGTCTCCACTACTGCCCACAAGCTCCTTCATTATGGTCCATGCTCTGTCTACTCCAGGCCACTGAAATCCACACTTTATTGCAGCCAATATATACGCAAAAACATTGGCCACCATGCACCTCATAATAGCCTTCATGTCCTTATCATTTTCCGATGGGTCCTTATCATGTGTCATGTGATTGCTCCACCCAGTTACAAAATATAATGCTGCAACCATCAGTCTGCATTTCATTACGTCCGCAACTGAATGATCGGTGTACAAGTGTCCCTTATGCGTGTCTCCTCTACGTCCCCAACCTGCGTCCGCACAGCTCACCGCATACGAATCTATGTGTTGTGCGATGTTTTCCATGTGGTCCACAAAATCCTTTAATACATTTTCCATATCTGCCCATAATGCACTCTACGAAATACATACATAGAGAAAATGATTAATGTATAACAATATGTAAACTCTATAGGACTCTACCTGCCGTTCCGTATGTTTTAGCGCATATATATGTACCAACACTATGTTCCGCCACCCGTCTTAGCTGTGTCTTGCATTTCCTTGTGCTGAGTTAATACTTACATCAAGCTGTTCCTGTTTCCATAGTCCCCTCTTTATGGCCCAGTCGGCCAGTACATGCACCAGATGCCCTGCCATGATGCCTTACGTCACATAATACAGGATACTAATGCTCTGTGAGAATATTATGCACATTATTAATATTCCGTCCTCAAGCTATACACACTTCGGCCTAATGAATATTCTTATTACTATATGAGTGGGGAAAATGCGATCACACATATAATTTATATAAGGAAAATGCGCAGTACAGAATTGCACGGCCCAGAGCTGTATGAACTATTCTGATATGGTTTAGGAAACAATTATATGCACAGAACCAAAAAGGAGTACAAAAATAAAGAGAAAAAAAAAGGAAAAAAAAGAACAGAACCAAGTGAACGGAAAACAAGCTATGCAACATAGAACCCATATATCCTGCCCTCCTCCGTGCCTTCATAAATTCTCCCTTTGAACAATATATTACGAAAAGAAATATATATACATGTGCCCAGGGTACTGCGCCAAGAGGTCCTGGGAACCAGTTCTACGCGACCCAGACGAAAAGACGAAAAAGAAGAAAAGCAAAACAACATATCCCTACAAATGCACAACAACATCATCTACACAATACAGAGAAGACGCTCTCTCTCTCGTCCACACATGAACAATCTGCCCAAGTAAAGTAGACAAAACAGAGAAAGAGAAAAATAAACAGAAAAAAAGACATAGAAGAAAAAAATAGAAAAAACGCTACACCACGTCATGAATATACACCCCGTAACAACAACACGCCGCGTTCTCCACTAAACGCCTTCACACACTGTGCCTGTGTGCGTACACAAAAAAACCGCAGTATAACAACCACATCAATTCGTCCTTCTGCGTCCTGCCGTCGTTGCCGCGTCCTAGTAAGCATTGTGTCCGAGCACACGGTCGGTGCGAGTGTAAGACGGATTCGACGAAGTAGCCGAGTAAGCATTGTGCCGAGTGTAAGAAGGAGGAGATTATCTCTCCGAGCAAACGCGCCGAGCAACGCGGCCGCGTGTAAAAAGGATTCGACGCAGGATTGTCCGAGTGTAAGAACGAGGAGAGATTGTCTCTCCGAGCAAACGCGTCGACCAACGCGGCCGGTCCACGGCAAGCCCTCCACGGCTGCCAAACCAGTAGCGAAGTCGAAACCAGCGAAAACGAAGACGGCAACGAAGACGCAGTCCCGGCGCATGGCATCACCTGGTGCTGGTGGTGGTAAGGCTGGTAGTGGTGCCGGACCCAAGGAAGGAACGAAGACTGCTCCAGCAGGGGAATGTTAAGGGCACACATTATCAGAGTGGAAGCATAGGACTGTGTACGTGGTGTCTCCTCCTAATGTAAGTTCGAGTAGAGAGTGACAACGGAAAGGGCAAGAAGGAGGAATAAACAGGCATAGACAACCAAAGAACTTGTGCATATGGTGCATGCCTATATAAGAGAGTGAATGCCCCCGGAAGGGAGAATGTGGATTACACGTGAACATATGTATCCCTCTATTTTCATGTACATAATACAGAAAGACCATCTGCAAAAATTGCATAAAGTGTTGGAAGATTTTAAGAAATATATGGATACATACAAAGACCAAGAGCAAGCATATGGTGCAAACTGGTACAATGTGGGCTGGAATGATATAACGACAGGTGTGGTTCATTTCGAGGACCAAAAAGTGGCGGACGTAGTACGATGCAGATTCATGACTCTTGCATTAGGCTTTGCAAATGGCTGGGGCAACAGTAAAACGGATAAGGATAACACGCACGAGGATGCAAAAGATAAGGAGATGTACGAACAGCTCAGGTGTGAAGTAGTGAATGTATTTGGACATTTACTGAGACACAGGTATTGTCCAAAGCAGGAAAGGTGGAGAAGAGGCACAGAATATGCCGGTATAGCATTCAAGCAGATGAAGAGCGCGGGAACAAAAGGAATTGGACAGATCGATGGGCCCGTTGTAGACGGAAGGTGCACAATGTGTGCGTATGGACATAATAAACAGCATGTAGACGCAGTAAATCTGGAGATAGTGAACTGGTTATTGCAGCAAACCAAAATATTGGAAGGCATGGAGCAAATAGAAGGGGGGGCAGACTGTAATACGAAGTGGAAGGATTATACAGAAAAATAGAGGAAGGACGATAACCCGGACAAGGTGGACGAAAAGAAAATCACTGAAGTAAAGCAAAAGGAACAGCAGGTAGTGAAGGCAGCAACAAAGGTAATTGAGAAGGCCAAGGAAGTAGTGGATTCGAAAATTAGGGAATTGGAAGGTAAGAACACGGTTCGTAGGAACACGCGTACGTATATGAATACGCCCGAATACGAACACACAGACGCACACAATTACGGCAAGCACGACTGCTGATGGATGCCACCACCACAACAACGCACACACACGCGAACAGCACAGCACAGTGCGGTCCTATTCGCTGTCCCACTTCGCTGAACGTACATTTGCCAAGCGATGCGCGGCCACGATGGCAGCGGTAGCAGTAGCGGTGAAGAGTGTGAGAGTACATGAGTTGTAGAATGTATGGATATACGGGATTATATGTGAATGAACTATTACACAACATGTGAGAAGCGTTAGAGATAAACCGCAAAAAAAAAGATGAGCGGGTGTATAAGTTGTATCCGTGACAAACCGTGCCATAATGGATGTTGCCATGACGCATGTCGTTCTCACAGGTGCCGCAGGCTTCCCTGAAACCTCAGTTTTACTAAAGGATCTAGGTGGTCCTACTACACCTTGATTTCCAGTGTCAATATAGTTTTTGTCCGAAGATGTATCACACCATGTATGTTATTATCACAAAAAGAAAAAATGAGAAGAAACGATCATATAATACAAAATTTTGTACGGTTCCTTATATATAGATCCTCAGGTATTCTGTAGGCCCCTATATACCACATGAATAGAAAAGTGGAAACAAAGGTACTCACTTAAACTCCGTAACACCCTGGTTACTTCAGTAACCTCACGCAAGTGCCCTACACATGAGTAATCAGTTAACAAATCAATGTCATATTTCCTATATATGACCATTCTGCATATTATTACTTTCTACAGTACAACTTTTTTGCACTTGTGTTTTCAACAATGTTATATTTTACCATGTGAAATGCCTTACATATTTCAATATTATATATGATGAACACATTATTAAAATATTTTAAATAAAATACCCTACCATTTTGAACCGAAAAGTATATTTAAACCTAAAACCCCTTAAGCCTGGAAAGAATTCCATCATACCCTGAATACAAAAGATGTTAGCTTCCCTTATGCTCTTATTCTGTATCATTATATGCATGTTCAAAATAATAAAGTGCTGTAGTACATATATAGAACTTGCTATTTTTCAAAATAAATAATATTCGCATTTATTCGACGTCTGAAAGTTGGACCTTATTAAAAAGTGCGCAAATATGTCTTACAAAGTACCAAGCACTCAATTCGCTATTACTTTATATATTGTGCAATAAAATCAATGTTTTTATATTATTGCTGCATTACTATATTTATTTTATATGTAATCGCATTTATATTATTTTTTATTTCAAATAATATATATAGGCACTTAGAACAGAAAAACATGAATGCCGCATATACGCCAAGAACCTAATGAGCATGCCCCTGTGCATAAAAAAGTAGGAAGCATATTCGTATAATAATCTATACATATATAAAAAAATAACAGTTATATAATCCTTGCCCATTATATAAAAAAAAAACAAAAAAAAAGAGGAGATAATCCCATAATGCACTCATGCATAAAAAACAAAGAAACTAGATCAATCCTAATACATGCGCATACAAGCAAAAAAAAAAAAAAAACAGAAACATGTAATGACCACATATGAGAAAAAAAAAAAAAAAACAAAAAAAGCAACCATTTCTGTAATATATTTGCATATATTAAAAAAAAAAAAAGAATCACATAATCCATACATATATAGAAAAAAAAAAATAAAATAAATTATACAAGTACATATATAATTAAAAAAAAGAAAGAACAATTCTATAATCCTTGCATAGAACAAACAAAAAATACGTTGCATAATATATATATGTATCAAAAAAAAAAGGAATAATGATGTAATCCGTATATATATAAAATAAAAACTATTTTGCTACCTTAAACGTTCTTTATCGTTAAAAGGCGAATAAAAAAAAGAAAGCAAAAAAAAAAAAAAAAAAGAAAAAAAAGAGAATGATATTCCGTGCGAAAACCGTTATACTCCTTTCTGTTCTGGGCTCCTGGCAATGTCTCAACCACGTATGATAACCGTTACTACATTTTAATAACTGTCGCATCCACTGTTACTAATGTTTATCCTATGTGCTGAGAATGAAAAAACCCTTTTCTCCATTTTTTTATTGATTTTATACTAATACTTGTGTACTGTATAATTCTTAATGTATCCTTCTCGTTTTTTATATGTTAGGTAATTGAACTAGGCTCATCATGGAACCACGTAACAAGCCAAAATGACACTTTAGGGGTGAAGATAGGTAGATTATTAACGGGTGAAGTCGATATGCAGGCACCAGAACAAAATAAAACCTCTGCTAGTCCCATGGGAGGTTTCCTCAAAAACGCCCCGCTCACTAAAATGTTTAGAAAATCAGATCCTAAGGTTACACCAGAGGGATCATTGCCGTCCTCGCACAATGAGGAACAGGACCAAAAAGCAGAAAAGAAGCCCGATGAATCTTCACTGGACGGTGGCGCTGACCTGAAAACACCCGAACAGAATAAGACCCCCGTTAATTCCAGTGGAGACCCCTCTCATGAGACCACGGCGCCTAGTGAACAGTCTGGATCAGCAGATCCTAAGGTTCCATCAGAAGGATCGTTGCCCCCATCCCCACAAAATGAGGAACAGGGCGAAAAAGAGGGAAAGGAGCCAAAACAAACTACAGTGAATGGTGAAACCAATAAGCAAACACCAGAACAAAATAAATCATTGCGCAGTTCTAGTGGAGGTTTCTTTAAAAACACGGCTTTAGGTAAAATGTTCAGAAAATCGGACGCCAAGGTTCCATCAGAAGGATCGTTGCCACCGTCCTCACAAGATAAGGCACCAAGTGAAAATAAGGAAAAGCAGCCTACAGAAACTACAGTGAAGAGTGGAACGGATAAGCAAACACCAGAACAGAATAAAGGCCCCGCTAGTCCCACAGGAGATCCTTCCAAGGAAACAGCGCCCGTTGAGAAGTCAGAGAAATCAGAAGTACCTGGCGAACTGGAAGCACCTGGGAGCTCAGGACCACAAGAGGCACTACAGGAAGCAGTAAAAGAGGAAGTAAAGAAGGAAGTAAAAGAGGAAGTAAAAGAAGAAGTAAAGGAGGAAGTAAAAGAGGAAGTGAAAGAGCCAGGAAAAAAAGAAACGGCAATGCCTTCGTTACAACAGGAAGCCCATACAGTGCAACACTGTGGGGCCACTTACCCTAAGTGGAAAGATCGTATCTTGAAAAAGTATCAATCAAAGCTCCCATATGGTTGCACCTTGGATGACCTTTCAAAGGATTACACGAACAGGGAGATATTAAGCATGCGGAATAATTTTACTCTTGTGCTTAGTAAAAAAAAGGCATTTGTTTTATTTTTTTATCACGTGATATTCTTAGAGAGAAAGTACTATGACATGATGAAGTACATGGAGAAGTGGTTTTATGGCATAGCGAAGGACAAGAATTTGGCAGAGGAGTACAAGTTAAAGTTATGGGAAGAATGCAAGAGGGAACTTCTGTTTGAATTGGAGTGCAACGAACAGAAATGTGAAAATTCCTTCAGCAAATTAGTTGGTGAAGGGGGAGCAAATTTTGTGCTGGCCACACCATTTAGAAATCTAATACTTAGTTCTAAGGAAACAGTGCGAAAAAGTGTTATGGACAACAAGGACAAGTGGAAGCGTACTTTAACCAAGAATGTCAAGAGCTACACAGCATGAGCAACCGGGGAACGTAGTACTTAGGGGAAATAGAAGACAGTAGTAGGAAGAGTAGTAGGGAGGAAGGAAAGAAGGAAAAAGAGCATTGTAGGCAATAACAGGGCGTACTTAACTATTCGATGACTGGATAACAGGGGGTGACAGAAGGGGAAGGGAAGGAGGTGGCTCCTTCCTGGGTTTCTACGCTCCTGTTCTATAATTACATGCCAGGTACGCCTGGAAGATGGATGGTTTTTCCCTTCTTTGGCCGGGCGTAGTGAGTTTTGGTGATATTGCAGTTTTACACAGTAGAATGGCAACTGCGCATGGTCGTGTCTGAACACTTGTGATGACCTATTTGTCATTTGCCTATTTGTGATTACAGCTATTTATGATTACACGTATTTCCGATTACATCTATATATGTTTAAAACTATTTGTGGTTGCACCTTTATATGATTAAACCTATTTGTCTTGCTCCACTTTTCGTGCGACTTTGTCCATTTTTTACCGAATAGCCACCATATTGCGACGCACTCATAAAACTAGTCGTCAGCCATCTCCTGTGAATGGCCTGGCGCACACCCCACCGGAAACCCAATATAGTTAGCATACTAACAAGACAAAAGGAAGGAATAATAATTGTTCATTCCTTATGGTCATGCCGACCAGAGAAGAAAATGTGAATGTGCGTGACATGGTTGTATATACACGTACACACATGTCTTTGCAACGTGCGCGTTCTGTATATAAGAAGTTACGTTAAAAAGTTGTCCCGTGGTTTCACTCCGCTGCGCAGTATCGCAAACGAAGGAAAAATAGGCGCTTTTAACAGAGCGTGCCAGCGTAAAGGAAAAAAAAAAAAAAAGGAAAGGGAGCAGGCGCCATCCCCTCAGTGTTCACATAATATTATATATGTATATAATACATGATCCATAGTGATTACTGGTTTATTTAACTACAACAGCTTCACATGGGCTATCACCCCAGGGGACACGAAAAATCAGGGTGCGTCGGGGACAGCATACTAACCTTGCTACAAAGCAGGTATGGGAACATTTTCTATATAACCCGTCACACTGGTGGCTCTATATAATTTTATTTTGTGCTATGCACCTGACACACTTTCACAGTTTATTTAAAAGTTTCCCCAAGTAAAAACGGGATGAACCGCGAGCCCCCCCTGCGTTTCTTTTTTTTTTTTTTTTTTTTTTTTTTTTTTTTTTTT
>NW_012192617.1:190082-191663 GCF_000956335.1 Plasmodium fragile | reverse complement strand
TTTTTTTTTTTTTTTTTTTTTTTTTTTTTTTTATTATAGAATTTTCCATAATTCACAAATATGTAATTGGGTACGTTTTATGAATATGAATTTCATTTAATTATTAAATAGAATTTAAAATGCGCTCATTTTGCCAAAAATATAAATAAGACGTGAACAGATTCCCGGTAAAAAAATTAGATACGCATGTAGTACGAATTAATAATAATACCAATGAACAACATACAATACAAGCAACCGGTTATTTCATTTTGTCTTAGTGCCTAAAGAAATATTTATCGCAACGTAATAAAATATTACTTTTCTTCCCTTTTTCTTTTTTTCCAAACAGGGTTGGGGACGTTGCCTAACAAGACTGGTCATACGTTATGCGCGCCTAGAAGTGCACATAAATATACGTGCAAGTGTTTTGTTTCCTAACACTTCCCCTGGCTTTTTACAATATGTTAACATTATTGAGAATATTCTTCAAATCAAAATTTAAGAACCATCGATTGTAGTTTGTTCTGACCTGCGAGGTGAACATGTACGGAAGCATGTGTACGCGTGGATAATCATATGTGCTCATAAGCTCGGATTGACGATTTTCCTTGGTAAGAGACGAGCGCCAAATATATACACCATCCGCCGGAATGCAGAGAGGGGGGGACTCTGCAAATGGCGATAATTCATGGAGGGCTTACCATTCCGATGAGACTCCTCTGGAAGGCAGAAACCCTTTCTGGGCTTATGTCCTCCGAGCTACAGATCAAGACCTCGTTAATTTCCTGCGCAGAGAGGAGAGTGTATCGTATTATATGAAAACGGCCGTTCACATGTGAGTGCGCAGATAAGTACGCGTACTGGTGCATGACAGTGAAGTGGCAGCATGCACATCTATATATGTGTAGATCCCGCGCGCTCTGAACTCTACGTGACTTCATCTTAAATCTCGCTCACCTTATTCGTGGAGGGGATACTAATGACTGACGCGAAGATCTTCTGGAAGAAGAGACGAATATGCTTCCTCACAGTTCCATCCCGCGTCAACACATTAATTACAAGCACTCCATTTTCCTTCAAAAGACGCTTAACACTGCGCACATTTTCTTCATCCAAAAATTGTACGTGTGGGCAAGTGACGTACATCTTGCAGCCATCCATTTCGACGTAGGAATTTTGCGTATTGTTAATGTCGATAAAGATGGCATGGTAAAATTGAGACTCACAATGATCCTTTACATAATCATGCGAATCCTTAATGATGTAATTTGTTCTGTGTTTTTTATTTTCCTCCATCTGCTCATCAGAGAAAAGAGAATAAAATGATTTTACCGTCTCGTCAATTTCGACGATGTCGAGGTGCAAATTAAAATCTGCAAAAATGGACTTTAGTATGTTTGAGAAGACATTGGTGCCTCCGCCCAAAATACAGATGTTGAAAAAATTATGGGCCTCCTTGTGGTTATCACTTATCACGAAGAAGAGACTGCAGCAGAAGCTTATGTGATACTGGCTGGCCGATTCGATGTACTCGAAGTGGGGGTTGTCGTCAAGCCTTTTCATCACTTTTTTATTTATTTTTTTTTTTTTTTTTTTTTT
>NW_012192617.1:175654-188371 GCF_000956335.1 Plasmodium fragile | reverse complement strand
TTTTTTTTTTTTTTTTTTTTTTTCTCTTCCCTTTGTCGAGTGTATACTAGCTCGGACTGCACTGTCAATGGGTCGTATGAAAATATCATTTGCCTTTTGTAAATTTCTTTTTTTTCAAAATAGCAGCGTCTCTCCTGTTTGTTTTTCAGAATAGCTTGAAGGGTTTCCTCCACATCGTGCTGTTGGCTTCTCTGTGCGTTTGCATCTTGGCTTCTCCCTTGAGTACCCCCTTGCCCGTTGCGCTTCTTTTTACTTTTCTCACATTTGAAGCCCCTGTCCTGCTCCTCATCTGAGTTAAAATTTTCCGCGAGAAACTCTTCCGTTACGAGGACGTCCCTTATGATGATACCAGACGCGTAGTGCGACTTCCTGTGCGCAATCACTTTGCAGTTTTTTACGCTTTCGTTTAACACCATGATGGGGAAATTGTCCGAATTGGGAAGGGCCACCTCGTTCAAAATATTTGTGAGCTCATTTTTGATGGACTCCAGTAGGATGTTAACTGAGTGTTCGCTGTGCAGTTGGTTGTTGCCGCTCAGCTGGTTATTCTCGAGCGGGTATATTTTCTGTGCCTTCACTTCTGCATCGCCCGTATCCCCCTTACCACTTTGTTCCTTCCCATTGCACACGCCATGGTGCACATGCGTTTCTTGGGTGGTCAGCACCGGGCTTTCCCGCTTGTCACTCTGAGGAAGGTCCACCTCCTTTACCCCGCCCTCTTGGCAAGAGGGGGCCAAGAAGTTAGACTTCATCACCAGGAGGAGCCTCCTCGTCCGGGCCTTGGAAGCCAACTCCTCGTTCCCCTCCGTTGTGCAGTAAAGGGAGTGAAACTCGTACCCCAGCGGGACAACAACAACGACTGTGTTGTAAGTAGCGCGTTCGATATACGAGTCGTAAACAACTACGTTGTAATCACACCTGTTCAACCTGGTATTGTAAATGTCTAGGACTCTTCTCTTTCCTTTTTTAAAAATATGAAGATTCAAATTTCCCCTGGTCTCGTTAATTTCACTGGGTAACTTCCACAACGAAATGACATTTCTGGTACCCTTTTCTGGATTGACTATATATGCCTGGAACTTTTTGCTCCCCTTAGGAATTCGATAGAAGGCGAATACAAAAGGGTGGTATTTAAACTCGCTGGTGTTGTGTTTTAAAAAAAAGGGGAAGACCTCCAACATGATATCTTCGTGGTACACGTTCCGAACCACCTCCTTAATTATATAATACTGAGCAAGAGTGATAATAATGAATAGGTCCCCTTTGTTCATGTGTTTAAAGACAGTGGAGAAGTAACTCTTGGCATTCCTTTTGCAAATTTCCTCCTCATTTTGTTCGCACGATATATATGCATCTAAGAAAGCTTTGTCAAAAAAAATTTTGTAATCCACTTTTTTTTTTTTTTTCTGTGACTCTTCATCCAATTTATATAGGACATTATCAAACTGCTCAGAGTTGCTGATGTCTATATTTAGGAACTCCATTTTATCTCCGAACTTTTTTTTCATTTTGTGGATCACTACATCTGAGTAGTCCAGATTTACAATGTTGGAGAACCCGTCTTGGAACAGTTCGTAGCTCAGGTGGGAGTTCCCGCACCCCAAGTTTATGAGCAAGCAGTTTTTGTTCACCGGTTGGTGATCCCATGCACCGTGCGAGTTGTCATCCGATTGGCCACCTCCTTCACCGTTCGGGTTTTTGCTCCCCTCACCACCGCTTTCCCCAGCGAAATAGCCCAGCCGCCCCCGTATGCACCGATAAACGATGTGCCGCACATCCCCGTAGTTCCCGTACCACTCGAAATTTTTCTTGTCGAAAAACTGAAAGAAGCTATTCCAGTAGGCTCGGTCTCGAAAGTCCGAAAACCCAGCTGGCAGGACCTCCATTCGTCTGTCTCCCATCTCAGGCTCGCGCTTGGAAGTTCCGCTGGAATTTGCCCTTCTGAATGTACCCACACGGGTATGCTCTAAAATGGGAACAATGCACAATTCCGCTCCTTCACAAATGACTCAATTTATACGAATGGAGGGACGGAATAACGTTGGGGACCCGTTCTTTTACCCAATGAGGTAAAAAGCCCTTTCCTTGGACGGAGAAACAAAGAGGAGGATGTGCACATCGGTAAGGAACTTATCACAAAAAAAAAAAAAAAGGACATAAAATGCCACAGTCGAAAGGCGAATTATTAAGAAAAATTCATCCTTTAAAGTTGCTTTTCAGTATCCCTTTACGCTAATTTTAAAAGAGTACGGAAGGTTACATAAATATGTATCTGGGCTTAAGCACATGCTAACACAGCAAACACCCACATAACAACGTTCGTCCCCTCCGTTTGAGATAGAAAATGTAACAGTAAATGGCTCAGTCAAAAATTGTTTTACTCCTCGGACGATGGTCCGTCTTTCCTGTTCTGCTGAAAAAGTCGATACTTTTGTTTCTTCCCCCTGCCTTACGCCCCACTTTGGCACCAAACAGGTATGTACAACGTGGGTTCGCTTGGCTGGGTAGCAGGACGAGCAAAATGGTTCCACCCCATATTTATATAATAACGTAAGAAAAAAATAGGAAAAACAAAAATGGTAGAAACCTTACGAATGCACCGAAAATTTTAACACTTTATATGTTAAAGAGAGAGTGTCCTTCACCTGGCAGCGTTTACCCGTAAAAAGTTATCACCCCAATTGTATTGCATATGCACGCAAGCATGGCTATTCCCTTTTTTTTTTTTTTTTTTTGTGCATTTTCATTGGGCTTTTACGGTATCACGCCAAGAACTAAATGGTGTAGGCACAGTTAAAGCGCCGTGGGCGTGGTGCGCAGCGTGTATATTGGCTATACATACGCGGAAGAGGAGAAACACTTTTTTTTTCTTTTTTTTCTTTTTTTTTTTTTTTTTTCCATTTGGTGAGTTGTATTAGTTATATTTCCTCACAAGAGGATGGCCTCCTTTCTGCTTACCCCTCTTTGCTTTGCCCTTTTTTAATGCCGCCCTTTGGCGTAGGTCCCTCGCGAAAAAATGGATTGCCGATCCACATCTGCCAGGAACCCCTGCGACATCCCTTTTCTGCGCTTCAACAAGTGTTAATTATTTTTTCCCGAGTATATGTGTTCCCCCCATATTTGAGGAAAAAAGAAAATCACTCCTCTGTTCGCAGGCCAGCACAAAAGCGCGTCTCCTGTTTTGTACCCGTTCATTCAATTGAAACGAGATAAGCCACAATTGTGACTTCCCTTCGTAGAGCTTCCTTCCCTCCCGGTGTAGTCGTACCCCCGTACGCCATTTTGAGCAGCGCGCCCGTGGGAGTATCCCGTGGGCTGGCACGAATGTAAAGGTATAAACAGTGTCAGCACGCCGCGTCATTTGCAGAGTATACACACGTTTGGCAGATCCCCGGCAGGGTTGCCCCCCGTTTATATCGTATTGGCGGCACATCGGAAACACTTTGGAAACCTGTTTGAATGTATACAGTGGCACAACATTGGCGCCATTTTTTCCCCCTGTGACATGATGCGAAGATGGTAGCCCCGCTGCGAATCCTGAGAAAGGGGTGGAACGAAAAGTTGCTGCTGGAGCGGACTATATTCACGCAGGTGTTCAGGGGCGGTAGCGTCATCGGAAGTGGTAGCACGAATAGAGGGTGTGGTGCCCTCCCTTGGCACTTCTCCAGGAGAAGCATAAATATCTCTAGGAGATGGTTGAACCAAGACCCGTACACCGTGCTGGGTTTGTCCCGGAACGCCACGACAAATGAAATTAAGAAGCAGTTTCGCTTGCTAGCCAAGAAGTATCACCCAGATATCAATCCATCCCCAGATGCAAAGCAAAAAATGGCCTCCATAACGGCAGCATACGAACTTTTGTCAGATCCAAAGAAGAAAGAATTTTACGACAAAACAGGAATGACAGATGATATGAATTATGATGGACATGCGTCTGCTGGATCTGCTTCTAACTTCGAAGGAGCCTTTTCCGGATTTGGAGATGCCTCATTCATGTTCACTGATTTTGCTGAAATGTTTAGTAACATGGCTGGATCTAAAACGACTTCCACCAGGGGAGAAGATATTCAAACAGAAATTACTCTCAAATTTATGGAAGCAATAAAGGGGTGTGAGAAAAACATCCGTCTGAATGTCAAAGTATCTTGTAATAATTGTAATGGCTCAGGAAAAAAACCAGGGACCAATTTAACCATTTGTAAAGTATGTAACGGGTCAGGGATCCAAAGAATTGAGAGGGGGCCAATTATTATTGGAGTCCCTTGTAGAAACTGCTCAGGTAATGGACAAATTATTAACAACCCTTGTAAGCAATGTTCTGGAAGTGGAGTGAAATTTCAAACCAAAAATATTACCCTAGACATCCCTCCAGGAATTAAGAAAGGAATGCAAATGAGGATACCAAATCAAGGACACTCAGGTTATAGAGGTGGGAAAAATGGGCACCTGTTTGTTACTATAAATATCGAACCTCATAAAATATTCAAATGGGTTGATGACAATATACATGTGGAAGTCCCCTTAACCATGAAGCAGTGCTTACTTGGTGGGGTCATTAAAATTCCCACGCTTAATGGAGATATGGATCTCCTTATCAGACCAAAAACTTATCCTAATTCGGAGAGAGTACTTAAAGGAAAAGGTCCTTGCAAGGTTGATTCCCATACCAATGGGGACTTGATAGTAAAATTTAGTTTGAAAATCCCAGACAGGTTGACCCCCAGACAGGTCGAGTTGATTGAGGAGTTTAATCGAATTGAGATGAACCAGGGAAGGGACGACACCTCGGAGACGGCCAACCTGGGTAACACCGGTACTAGCGGTAGTGGCGGCAGCGGCAGCAGTGGCAGCAGTGGTGGTGGTGGTAACAATGGTAACAGTGGCAGCAGGGACAACGGAGCCAATGTACGCACCTCCCGTGAAGCAGGAGCCGCCAAAGGGGCAGAGAATCACGTCCCGGAACCCCCACCTATCTCTCAGAAAAAAAAAAACAACGTCAACAATTGGGAGGGAAAGAGCGATTCCAACGTACCTATCCCGCCACCCCCTCCGAAATCGACAAGGCAAGGTGGGGAAGCTCATCGTGCAGAAACACACCGAGAAGTGAACAAAGACACACGACTGCACAACATGAATATTGCACACTCCAGTGGGGAAGGATCAGCAAGGCATACGGGCAGCTTCGACCAGTCCACCATGACCAGTACCAATATGAGCACGAACAAAACATGTAACCCGTCCTATAAAATGGAAGACACAACGAATAAGGTCAACTCCTCAGGTGTAGGTTCCCCCCTCGATAACATAATCAACAGTAGTAACCAGTCGGCCGATTCGTACCAGCCTGGTGGGACGGAAGCGACAGGGGGAAATTACTCCTCCACCTTTTCCTGTGCCAAGAAATGGATATCAGACAAGTTGAGACCCAAAGCTTAAGCGCTTCACCTTTGCATTCTTTTGGCTATCCACCCTCTCCAATTTTTGTTTTTAACCCTTCCATCCCCCTTAAGTGTGCCACGTGTGCACCGTTGTGCTCATTCCCGGCGCGCACACGCGTACATGTCCACGTGTACATGCGTTTATATGTGTATGTATATGTGTATGCCTGCGCTTACCTGCGCACGTGCCCATTCTTTACTGCTTTTAAAAAAAACACTCATGTGAAATAACAAACAGCGAAAAAGTTTTCCTTTTAAAAAGGACGGGACCCTCCCAATGCGATACCTGCCGCGGTTGGAGGAGGAACACGACTATACGTATGGACAGTACTCATGTAAGTGATTGCCCAGGTGAAAATAAATGAGTCACATAATAACATATATTGTGGTGCAAAAAAAAAAAAAAAAAGATTAACCAATGTAGGAAACGAATATGTTTGTAAAAGTAACCCAAAATTTTGGGCAGTCAAATTGAAGGGGAAAAGACCCGGGAGTGGTACCCCCCAGTGCGTATTGCCTCCGGGTGGTGGAAGGCGTTCCTTCGGATTATGTGCTCGATGTACAGTTTGTACAGGGAAGAAACAAAAACAAAGACGCCACAGAATGATACGCAAAATAAGTAATCAAAATAAGACTCCGGGTTCCTATAACCGCTGTGCAAAACAGACAACATGAATCCGTTAAAATCTAGCGTTATGAATTTTTTCCCCTGTTTAATTTTACGAACTACTTTATCAGCCGCATAATCTGAATCCACAGTGGTGGTTAAGTCTTCAATCCGTTTCGTGACAAAAGGTTTTTTTAAATTCTCCTGTGCATACCCAGGAGTTTTAATGGATGGGAGAAACGCATTCGAAAAATGTATATTATAGTGTTTCAACTCCTGATCCAAAATATATGTGTATGTCCACAAGGACGTTTTGCTCATTAAATAATATGAATAACCATAAACAGGATAAAGTGCTCCTTCAGAATTAATAAACAAAATGATTCCTTTTCTATTCTGCTTCATTTTTGTAATCACCCTCGAGATGATATCAATATTCCCGTAAATATTTGTATTTACTGTGTATAGCAAATCGTACATTTGAAGTTTACTATTTTCTTCTGTACAAACATAGGCAGCGTTGCAGATAAGGACATCAACATCATTTAAAGTTTCATCCTTCTCTTCATGAGAGTGGAGCGGGTAATTCATTTGGGTACTTCCCATCAATTGGTTTCCCCATTGATCCTTTTCTTTATCTATACTATTATTCATTCGGATATTTTGGAAAGCCTCATTGATGGATTCCTTCATGCCGATGTCGCATTTAACTATGTTTATTTGGAGGGGATCCTTGTGGGACTTTTGTATATTAAGTTCTTGCAGTAAAATTCCCTTAGCTGTGCGAAGCTTGGTGGTGTTCCTCGACATGATAGTTAGGGTGTGCGGCTTTTCTCGAACGATTCGCTTGGCCAGTGAGAGACCCAAGCCTTCGGACCCACCTGAAGAGGACATTGGACAGAGTGTGTGGGAGGGGTGAACGCGTGCCAAGCGACGCGGCCATACTGGACAAGCAGCACTCACGCCGCCGTCCGCGCGAACTTACCCACTATACATACGTGCTTTCCGCCAAAGGCCCAAGTGACGCTACTCGACCCGTTACCCCCACGGTACCTAAACTTAAAGGCCAAATAAATGAGCCCCAAAAAGGTCAGATAAGATATTACTGCGATATTCAAGCACCTGTCTAACGGAACGTAGTAGTTCACCACCCGCAAAATTAGCAGCAGTTCGAAGTATATGTACTTCTTCACGTAATCGAGCATCTTGGAAAGGGTCGGAGGTGGGGTCTCTAATCAGGCTGGTCAGGTGGACCTACAATTCAGGGCCTATTCGCCTAACTCTTCTTTTCCGTTAAAATAGGAATGTGTGTTGGGTGGATCCTGGGTGGAGTTGACAGCCTTGCACTTTGGTATTTGCACGGGTTGGGTAGTTTTTCTTCTCG
Organism: Plasmodium fragile; assembly: GCF_000956335.1. NCBI lineage: Eukaryota > Apicomplexa > Aconoidasida > Haemosporida > Plasmodiidae > Plasmodium > Plasmodium fragile. Next base: position 180,942 of record NW_012192617.1, on the reverse strand, counting down.
TTCTTTCTCCGTTGTCGTCGCTCTGTCGCCCCTCTATCGCAGCTCTTCCTACATAATGTTTCCGATTTTCCGCCCTTGTTTTTGCGCGCGTTCCTCTACAAACCACTCGTTTTGCATGCCGGTTACCTTTCCTTTGCGCGTCAATAAATTTTTTTTTTATGCTCTCACCCGTTGCACTTCCTCCTGTGTAATTTTGGTCACTTGGCAAAATCCACTATGTCATGAATTAACCCACGCGCGTTGTTCTCCTGGCCTAAATTGAGAACACGGGGGTGGGCTATGCACAATGCAATATATTGTTTTTTTCCCCGATGCAACTTGCCGCGGGCTCCTTCAAATCGTTGCTTGGTGGGTCCGCAACAGGGAGTGCCTCCAAATATACACACCTGCTATAACAATGCATACCTGAAGGTACGCTGATGTGGGTACATGGATCAGCGGTTCATGTTTTTCCCTCTTGGTTGGCAAACGAAATCGCGTTCCCTTCCTCTTGCGAAACGCTAGACGTATCCGTAGCATGTAGAGGCTGTTCTACTTTGTGCTCCCGTGCGAAGGGCAGCCCACCTCATTAACTTCCTCACAGCGCAAGCCAGTCGTCAAGTAACACCGCTAGTTTGCTTTTGCCAAATGGCGACCATTCCTGCCTGCCGAGTATGCGTCTAGCGTATTCCTGTCGAGTACGCCTGTCCCAGAGCAGAGTGTGGCACATCATGATCGCAATCAAGCGGAGTGCATCATCAGTTTCAGTTAAAAAAAAAAGGGGAAAAAAAAAAAGAAAATCAAATTAGAAAGATAGAGATAAAGGGCATAGTGAGGATAAAACAAAAAGATGTTAAAGAAAAAGGTTCCCTCTGTTTTACATTTTATTATTATTATTTTTTTTTTTTTTTTACCCCACGAAATCATACACACGGGGTGAACATTACATGTAAATGTACATGGCCCTGCCGGGGCAGGTGAGGAAAAAAAAAAAAAAAAAAGAATGAATTGTATGCGTTGGCAAAAGTTTAACACAAAGAAGGAGCCGAAAAAAAAAAAAAAAAAAGGGAAAGATATGCGTTCATACACGAAGACAGCGTGCCTATCCATGGAGCAGCTCTGCGTGTAGACTGTACAGCTCTCTGGGCGAAGGCTAGATACCCGTGACGCATTTCGTGCATGTGCAGTTGGAAGGGTCTTTCTGGACGGGTCGCACTTTGGCTTCCACGTCGGGTGTGTCACCACTTCCTCACTGCTTCTCCGTCAAGCTGCGGATGGAGCGGACCAAATACTTGCAGTTGTCCACGAGCAGCTTGTTCAGGGGGATAATGTCGACGATGGTGTAGTTCTTCCTGAGCTCGTCCATGTGCGACGTCACGTACGCCTTGATGCGGAAGAAAAACTCATTCAGCTTGGCCTTCTCAATCAGATCGAAATTCTCGATATTCTCCTGCGTTATATACTCCTGCCTGAGGGCCATAAATTCATCAGCGGACAGGCCATTCATGATAGTACGAGCGCACCCAGCAAAGGCGGTGACCCTTATGGAGTCCGTGCTGTCTGTAATTTTAAGGTTCATGGAGTAGTTATGTACGGGGATGTTATTTTTATTGCACTTGGAACAGTACATGGCTTGGTTCATCATATGGGACGAATTAACGTCGTCCTCTTCCTCCTCCACGACGTTTGTAATCATTTTTTTATTGCAATCGGGACAAGCCGAGTACACAGGGATGGAGTTATAAATATGATCAATAAAACCGAAAGCGGTAAAAACGATGCCTTTCCCTGATAAAGCATCTTCATTAGCCAAATTCACATCCCTTTTAATTTCTTCAATAGTTTTTTGTACGTCAATGTTCCATACACTTGTGCTTATATTCAAAGAGCTGTAGAGGCTTTGTTTGTTACTGTTCCACCAATTGTTTAGCATATTGGCTCTATCAATCGCTGGGTTTATATCGATTTTGGTCTTGGGGTGGGACTCCAGCTTTTTTCCCTGCCATTCTCCAACTTTTACATACTTAAAGCAAATAATGCTATTATCCTTCAGGTACTCTTCTTCAATTTGTAAAGCATGTTCTCCCCACAGAGTTACAGCAATAGTTTCCTTGCTATCATCTATGAGAACAATGTCCCTCTTATCTTTATATTGTCCTGTTCTTTTGATCAATACTTGTGTGCTTTCTTGGAAGCTGAATATGATTCCTATTACATCTACTATAGAACCCGTATTCATATTTTTTATGGTGTCAATAGATGTAAAATTGTAAATAATTTTGGGGATGCTATCATTTTCTTCCAAGACTTCTATAATTGAATTTTCGTCCAGCGTAATCTCGTAATCATGTTTAAGTGTGTTGAATTTTCTGTTGGCTGCCCTGATGTATCCTTTACTTATTTTATAAATTTTTCCTACTTCAAGATAATCATACCATTTGTCCACTGCCTTGCCAAAGAAGCTTACCTTAATCTCTCCATCTTCATCACATAATTCGATGTTGAATACTTTTCCTTCTTTGTTTCCTGAGTAGTACTTTCGCACTCTGTCCTTGAACTGAACCCTCGCCTTTATTATCCATTTGGATGAATACTGGGACAGCTTATTTATTTGCATTAAAATGCCATCATTAATTTTTATTACGGGATTATTCGTTTGCTGGTAGGGGGTACACTTCCTAGTGTTCCTAATGGACGTATTCTCTCTCAACATGCTCCTCGTGTCACTCTTCCTGTCCCCAGGATATTCTTCCATGTCGTTTAGTGTTTCCTTCGTATCCTGCAGACTTCCCATGCTGTCTCCTCTTGTACTCTTGCTTGGTTCTACCCCTCCCCGGTGTCCATTTCCTATGCCGGATCGACCGTAATTGCTCACGCCCCTCTGACCGTAACCTGCTCCACCTGGCGCACCCTCAGAAGGAACATATCTGTCGTGTATCGCCCCGTCGCTTCTACTAAGCTTCGCCACATCCCCGTTGTAATTTCTATCATTTCTTCCCACCCCAATCATTTTCGCGCCCACTTCATTTGAGTTTCCCCCTCCGTTCCCATTCCCGTGTGGTGTCCCTGTCCTTCCGTAATACGCCTCATCGTCTACAGTTCTACAATTGCTACCCTCTTCTGCATCACGTGGGGGATAGTGGTAGTCACGTACCCCGCTTGCGTTCCTGCTCATATTGTTGCTCCCCCGTGCACTTTGGTAATAGCTCCTCTCTTCGGGGGGGGGACCCCTCTCCGGGTTATTCCCAGTGGAAGCATATCGGCCCTTGTACTCCCCGACACTTGCTGCTCCCGGCCCAGGTGGTCCCTCCTCCATTTCCCCCTCATACATATAGGCATTCGTATTGCTCATACGCACCTTGGGTTCACTTCTACTAATACTTTCCCCCAAAGGAGGTTCTTCTCTGTACACGCTTGAGCCCATGGGGGAGCCAACTCCGCGGTCGTAACTGCTACCACTTCTGCTGTTGTTCAGCTCTCCTGCAATGTTATGCGTCCTGCTCTTACCGTTACTGTAGTGGTTGTTTCCATAAGCACTATTTGCACTATTTGCACTGTTTGTACTCTTTGGGTCATAGACAGTGGTGATGTTTCGCTTGTTGTACGGCTGGTGTACACTCTGCGAATTGGGGTTCCTTTGGTGCGAGACAGATGTGGCCTCGTGAGGGTTCCTGTCCAATTCATTTCCACCGTACGGTATATAATCGCGACTAGCTGAGCTCTCACTCTGAGAAAACTTGTCCAGGCTGGGGGGATCATTCAACCTATCGGGGAATTGCTTCCCCCTTCCCATATCTTCTGCCATTCTTCCGTGGTGGTAATTTTGGGGGGCGTCCCTGGCGACGGGCGGTTCCCCATACGGCAACCTCTCTGCGCAAGGGGGGTTATCCCCATATGGTGTAGTGCCATTCTTGGCCATTGGTCCCTTGATCAAATTTTCTGCAGGTACTCGTTGACACCTGTCATAGTGGTCAGCTCTGGTGTCCCCTTCCTGGCGATCGCTCAACATAGAATACCTCGCTGGCGGAATGGCACTATTACTGTATTCTGCTCCTGCACTTCCTTCACGGGGATAATAATTACCCTCGCTTGTTTTGCTTTCATTTCCAAATTCATTTGAACAGCGAGAAATCATGCTGCTGGTTCTGCCTTTCCCTTCCGCATTATATTCGCTCGCAGGTCTAGAACCCCCATCTTTAGAGGCGTTTTCACCTTTTGTGTTCATTAGGAGGTAGGAAATACTTTGCAGTTGGTACTTCCTAAACAAGTCCTCAATGTCGAAGTAGTCTACGCTCATAAGTACTCTAAGTTTTTTTGTTAATATAAAAAGCTTTCCATAGTAATTTGTGATGGAGAAGTTTTCTATGGCTATTAATTTTTTTACATAAGAGATGGGTGGTGTAGTGGTCATGCTTCCTTCATCCATCCCCACGTGTACAATGGCATAGTACTGCGGTGGGATTGTTCCATCGATCACTTTTAAAAAAATCTGATTGGCCCCAGCATTCATTTGACTGAAACATATTAACGTCACCTGTGTGTTCAACCAACCTATCATTTCCTCTGAGTTGCCATCTGTAAAAAATTTGTATATAAAATTCGGCGTAGCCTTGGACAGAATTTCTTCGTTCCTATTCATTTTGCCTTACACTGCTGTTTGTGTATGATTGTGTGTGGAGGGGTGTGAAAATGCTAACGAGTCGGAGCGCGGATGGCGTTTGGATTGTCCAATGTGCTTAGCAGTGGTGAATGTGGCGTCACCGGGGTGCACTCGAGGCCTACACTTCCCGACAAGGGTGCGCACTCATCGGGCATATGCTCCGTTCGTAGAAGGGAATACACCACAGCACGTGCCAAACAACACACACAAAAAATAAATGCATATACATGCATACACAACTATCGCGCGAGTAAAATGGATGTACACAACGTACAGAAGAAATGCACACCTGAGAGAGGTCAAGGGTGGAGAGAAAAAATCCACAAGAACATCCACCTAGCGTTGTTCAGCCATGCCCCTTTCGCCAGGGAAAGGCGGAAAACGGGTGCGGAACAAAAATGTCTTATTCCCCTTTCGGCTACCTCACTTTTCCTTTTCTTCAAGCAGCGGCATGCGCGAGGGAAGGGGGGTGTATATACATGTGCAGGTGTTAGTGGGCCTGCCCCTGCGCAAGTGGGGGATTAAACCAGCTTGCACACTTTCACGCGTACACTCACACGCACATACATACGTCAATCCATGTATACGCACGAAGCATTAAAGTGACCTTAGAAGTGAAACAAAAAAAAAAAAAAAAAAAAAAAAAAAA
>NW_012192617.1:152983-174669 GCF_000956335.1 Plasmodium fragile | reverse complement strand
AAAAAAAAAAAAAAAAAAAAAAAAAAAAAAAAAAACAAGTGGCAGAGGCATACACTACTCTCCATGAATGAGGATATTCCTTAGCAAATAAATGCGCACCCCAAAAAAAAAAAAAAAACATGCCTTCCTCCTACTTGGTCATATAATCACAAAAAAATTTAATCAAAAGTGCTCCTGTTCCTGCTTGGGACGGGCTTCCTTCTGCTCAATGGTTCTTTTTTTCTTCACCCCATTTGGAATTTCTGAACGTAGTCTTTCCACTTTCTCGACTGTGTCACTATTGAGGTGGTAACTTTTTTTTTGTTTTCTTTTTTTATAAAAACACATGAATAAAACTCCCCGCACCTGCTGTGTACGCCCGTTCCTCATGACACACATATACGTTTGTATGGGAAAGGAGAATGACGGGGAAAATTATGTCGCCTTTTTTAAGAGTGCAGTGAAAAATAAAAGGGCTTTTCATATACCTTCCTTTTGATCAATTTTTCCTCTTTAAAATTGTTACATATTACACAACCGGTTTTTCTTCAAAAAAAATATTTTCCTTGCGAGTGGAAACTCACTGAGGGGTAGGCAAACCACCTGGGGTAGACTTCCATTTGTTCTTTGCGACCTCGGGTGTGCTTTCATGCGGGGTCGGTCAAGAGGGGAGTGAAGGTGGATGGGTGCGGCAGTACAAATACACCCCGCTTTGCTGCCCTTGGACAAGTATCATGTTGCCGCCTCCACTCAAGGGTTCCTTGAGAAACACCCCGGATGCGTGAACCCGAAGTGCATAAGGCATCCCACGACGGGTCCGTCAACTAGGTGCGCACAACAAAAAGGGAACGCCACGAATTCGAGTAAGAGCAAAGTAACACGTCGTAGGGAAGATGCTCAAGCACACCTCGAAAAAAAATTTTTCCCCACGTTTACAAATAACTGAGAGTGATCTCCGCTAAAGTGGCTCTTTTCCCATTTTGTAGTGATGTCCCTCCTAAAGGCGAGCGCACCGAAGGCTCGCGGCGGTAATAATGTATAATGCCGCGCAGTCACACCCTACTCCTGCTCCTTTTAAGCTTTCTTACCCGCGTCAGCAGTATACAGTGGCAAGAAAAACTTGTGAAGGTATACGCCAACTGAATTGCACGAATGGAAAGGGCCTTCCTGGGGTCGTACGACCAACAAGATGGTTAACACGAATAACGTATGTGCCTTTGCCCATTCATCCCATTTCCTTCTCCACCCCTTTTCAGTACCCAAGCTTCATTTTGGCTCAGCAGAAATTCGCACAGTACACTAAATCCACAAGCCGACTGTGCCTCCACCTGAACAAGCCATCCCAGAACAAATTCGAATTGATAAGAAAAAAGTTAGAAAGCATAGGAGTTTTCCCCAAGGACATTGAAGAAACTTTCGTCAAGGGCACGGGAAAAGGAGGGCAGAAGGTTAACAAAACGAATAACTGCGTCATGATAAAATATGACAGCGGGGAGGGTGAAAAAATAATAATCAAATGCCACAAGTACAGGTTAGGACGGAGCACGGGTATAAGGAAAGAGGAGGAAAAATGAACAAAAGCAATTTTGATAATTCGCCTTTGAAATTTGCGAGACAGGTTGCGCTGTATCTTCCGTCTTAGCCATTTGCTCCCAACTCTTTTTACGCCTCCGTTGTTTATCACGAATAAGTACGTGTATATATCTATATATTTATACATTTACGTTTTTTTTTTTTTTTTTTTTTTTTTTTCCATTGTGTCCACCTCCACCGGTACGCAGATGTTTACAAAAGAACAGAATATACGCACGTGAGCTCTTGTACGATAAAATTACTTCCATCAGGGACAACCTGGAGGATGCTATTACACACGAAATTGAAGTAAGTCTTGTCACACACGTTCCTTTTCCTCGAGCATTTAACATGGTCGCACAAGTGTGTGAATGGTCTACATGCCCGACTACTGTTTGACGTTTGTTCACCCCACTCGTACGTGATGGCATGGCAAACCAAGCACACAATTTTTTTTTATTTTTTTTTTTGCAAAAACCACACCTACAGAAGGAAAAGCGAAGAATATTAAAACCGACGGATAAGGAAAAGAGGGAGTCCATCAATTATAAGAAACGCAGATCGGAGGTGAAAAACAATCGACAAAAGAGTTTTCGCTATGAAGATGACATTGGTTGATATTTCTTCAATTACGTGTCATTTATTTTTTTGGTCTTTGTACCCACGCGCGTGTATAAGCGATTAAAAAATTGTGTGTCCACCTCTGTGGCAGCGTTTGCATGAGATGAATTTTATCTCCTCATTTTGTCCGTCCAACGAACATATACACTTTTTGCTTAGCTTTATTTTTTTACCCTTTTCAAAATTTATGTTGCAAGTATTTGACCCACTGATCGACCCTCACCTGCTGGCGGTGTTATGATGCCCTTTCGAATGGTCAAATGGGGCAGGACAAAAAGGCGAATCACCACAAAAGGTGAGACCAAAAAAGCGAACAGCACACAGGCCAGCCACGCGTCTGTTGTATAGGTACACATTCAGACATTCATGTGGAGTCATGTGTCATGCGTCTATGTGTCCCCCCGCCTGCCATCACGTATGCAGCACTTGTGCCCTTTTATTTGGAGGCAAACACAATTTGGTCTTCACTGTATTCATCAGGGGGGTGTTCTTTTTGCCCTCATGCGGCAACAAAAAATAAAGCAGTTCAAACGTTGGGTCATGCTTTCATAAAAAGGTACATCCGCACAAGTACATTTTGTAAATCACATTGCGTTTTTGTTCACGTTAATTTTGTTTGTCACAAGGCATCAAATAATGAAAAAGTGAGAAACTTACGCGTTTTTTTTTTTTTTTTTTTTTTTTTTTTGCTCATGTGCAATGTCGCACAGAAAATTTTATAAATTCCTTTTTACGCGCGAGTATAATTGCATATATGACCAAAAGCCCTTCGAACGAATAATGGCCATATGTCCGTTTAATTTTTCCTTTTTACTCCATGCATACCAATAATACACTAACAAAAATGGATAACAGTTTTTTTTGTGCATGAAAAAATGAAAATAAAAAAATTCGACACAGCATAGGCGCCGGAAGGAGCCATATGCGAGGGAAGCACAGCACAGCAAATACTGGCGGGGAAGGCGTATTCCTTACCTTTCGCGCCGTCGACGAAAGTGCAATCGCGCCATAACCATTTTGCCGCGTAGATGTACGCTTTCTTTATGTTTCATGTTGGAGCGGTGATTTGGCCCTCCCCCCGAAGAAAGAATAAAAACAACACAGTGGAGTCATGATATGTATATATATGTATATATATGTATATATTTTTTTCTTTTTTTTTATAATTGCGGGCAAGTTGGGCCATTCCTTTTTTTTTTTTTTTTTTTTTTTTTTTAAAATCGCCTTTTTCGTATGCCGTGCCACTTTTATCCTGTAGGATGGCACTAGCTGAGTACTCGCCCCTTTTAAAAAGTATTTTATTTTTTTTAAAATCTCCTTTACACTTGGGCGTCCACTAATATATTATCATTGCATGACTTCGCTTTCTGTTGGCGCAGTTTCATTTCCACCCCCCCTCATTTGCTTCACTTCTTCACCTGCCCCTGCATCCCTGTCTCCTGTAAAGAGAAAAACAGCTTTTGCAATATAATGATTTAATGAATTGTTTATACGTGTTTTAATATCATTCCGTTTTCAAAGAATACATTTTTTCTTTTTTTAAAAAAACGGAGCGACGCATTTTCATCACCAAATAGAATTGTTCACTGTGGGGAGCATCCGACATGGTGATGGGAGGAATAACCTGTACTTTTGTGAAGACGCACTGAGGGGCAGTTTTTTTTTTTTTTCAGAGTTAGCGCAGCTGACTTTGTGTGAAGCGTGATCATCTTCGAGCGGGAGCATCTGTATGTGAAACAGTGGTGCACTCATAGGAGTCTTTCTGATCGTACGTCACTACTGCGCGAATCGCATTGCATCGCGCGCCCCCTGCCAGACCCCTGCGTATGCATATCGTCGCGAAGAAGACAAGTGCAAAGGGCAAACCAAAATATAGCTTAACAGGGAAAGCAACTTGTACGCGCACAAACTTGCGTGTCAGGAAAGAAACATTTAGTCCACGCGAAAGACACGCGGCACAGGGGACAGCGTATACGGAACAGCGCACAGGAATACTTTTTAACCCAGTGAACTCAACGCGAACAAGTTCAGAGGGAGAAAAACCCAAACATACACCATCCACATATGCACAAAACTATGCACGGGAGGAGTTAATACACCTCTGCTAACCATACCAGTGCTATATACAAAAAACGATTGCACTACACACATATGCTATCCATCTCCATTGCCAAAGAGCCAAAATGGAAGACGCTGAGCCCAAAGTAGTCTACATGGAAGACAATCCGGCAGGGCACAAACAGCCAATGGACATAAAAAACATTTACAATATGAAAAAGGAAGATGTAATTGTGCAGGAATACATCAACAAAAATAGCAACTCCACGATTAACATGTATCATAAGGACCAAGTAAATATTTACATTGAGAACAGTGACTTGAATAAAAAAACTTACAACTGTTATACATGCAATATACAGATATATAACTACTCGTTCTTTCGGTACCACTTTAAGTCCGAGTGGCACAAATATAATTTGAAGAGGAAGCTTCTGAATTTGACTGCAGTCAACGAAGTGACCTTTAATGAGAAGGTGCACAGCTTGACCAAAGGGGGGATTAGCGCCAACGGTACCGGAAACGACCCCGTTAGTGGAGACCCCGCTAGCAGCAACCACTGCGCGCACAAGAAGCACAGCAACGGGAAGAAAAAAAAGGAGAAAAAAAACCAAGCAGAACTGTGCAGCGGCAAAAAGGCCAATAATAACGGAAGCAGTTACACGAGCAACAATTGCGAAACGCAAAAAATTAAATACGCAACGAAGGAAGATGTTTTAATGAACAAACATGTAAAATATGACAACCCCTTGGTATGCTTCTTTGACAACAGAATTTTTAATTCAATAGAAGAAAATATAAAACACATGAATGATAATTATACTTTTTATATCCCTGATATAAAGTACGTTACCAATTTGAAAAAAATTCTTCTAACCATAGGGAAGAAAATTTACGAAGAGAACATTTGCATCTACTGCTTTCGCCATTCCAAGTGTGTCAAATCGTTACAGTCGCATATGATCTGCAAGAGTCACACCAAACTACATGCAGATTTTTTTATTTTTATTCAAAAATATTACGATTTCTCAAAGTCGTACGTTGATCTGTTAAATAGATACATTACTAATAAGGAGGACAAAGAGTTGCTTCTGTGTATGCTCCACAAGAAGAGAAACAACCAAATAGACTCCAAGAGTCACCGCAGCGCGGAGAAAGATGGGGAAGAGGAGGCCAAGCAGAAACAGCGGGAAGACCGTTCAAATGTACGTCCATCCAACGCGGAGGAAGCCCAAGCCCAACTCGATAATGAATACAAAAACGAAAGCGATAACAGTAGCGAGGACTACAAAGTGAAGGAGGAAGAACTGAGCAAAAATATAAACTATGACACCATATATGAAGTCCTGGAAGAGTTCGGATACACAAAACCTGAGCTAAATGAGTACAACAATTTAGTTCTTCCGGATGGGTCAGAAGCTATCAACAGAAAAATTGCTTACATTTTTAAGCAGAAATTGCCACTTCAAAATAGAACCACGTCCAAATGTGAAAAGCTTGATGTTTTGAAAAAAAAAGAAAGCAACCAGGACTACAGCAGATACAAGTCCTATATTGACGTCATGAAAAAATACAACTTGGATTTGAATGTGAAGACGAACGGTTTGAACAAATTTTACAAGAGTGACTCCATCTTCTTTTTATGATTCTGCGTGGGCTTGCGAGTTGTCATCCGAGGGACGTGTGCACAACTGGGGATATAATTTTTTTTTTTTTTTTTTTTTTTTTTTGTGCGCTGCTTGTGTGCATAACAAATGTGCATGCATGTTTGGCCCCACCCCGTTCACGTACCCATATGTGAAATGTATACACATGCATATATATATACATTTATATATATGTAACCCCCCCGTATGCACCGCAATTTATCGTGTTGTGTTGAATAAAGCCTTTACCTTCACATGGCATTCTCGTCATGTGCAAGCATTTTGAAAAACAACCACAAAAAAAAAAGAAAATTGTAAAGATGCAAATTTCACGGTCAGTTTTTGCGCAAAACTGCCATTCAATTTTGCCAATTGTGTTATGCTTTTAGCTAGCTGGAAAAAAAAAAAACAATTTGTGCCTGAACAAAGGGTAGCCATTTGGAGAAAAAAACAAAAAAAATGTAACTTTTTACCTGAACAAGCTAGCCATATGAAAAAAAAAAAAAAATTATAGCATAGAACAACGCCAAAAAAAGCAGTGACACCATTTTAACAAAATGCGTGTATGGCGCCTCCCATGTCTCCACCTCCCCCAAGTGCGGGCGGGCACTTCGAACGCCTCTACAAAACGTTAGCCCACATCAAAAGCCTATGTACCACCTTCGCGTTAGCCGTCGTTAAGTAATCCTCCCTTGTAACCCATTTATTTTTATTGTGGTAAATGGCTTTCCCGTACTGTCTGCATCCTAGGTAAGCTGCTATTTTAGACATGCATTCATTTCTTACGTGCACTTTTGTATTTTCACTGTAATTTTTAAGCCGCAAAATATTGACCAACTCTTTATGTAACCGTTCGTGCATGTTGACACAATCTGATACACCGCCAACGAGGACAATGTTGTTGAGTAATTGTTTTCGTAAATCCATTGGACAGGAACATACACACTCGAAAATTAGCTGACTTAATGGCACTACGTTTTGCTTGTAATAATATCCAGGTAAGTGCGCTAAAAAATCAGGCTGAAAATAAATTTCATGGCTTAACATTTCAGCCTTGGGGTCTATGTAAATATTACTGTATGGAATTCTATAAGGCTTCAACAAGCCATTACAATCGCTGTTCATTTTTATACTCCGGTCAATGTCTAGACTTATGTAACCTTTTAACTCTTTATAATTTTGCACAAGGGTGTAGTCAACGTTCCTGTCCTTTACTTTGACAAAATTGGAAATGTATTTAGTTATTAGGTGGCCCCCTATTTCACAGTTCTTCGCGCTGTCCAGGAAAACCCCATGATTTTCCGCGACGGGGGATACTCTGCTTGCGGTCTCGCCTAAGTCGACAACGAGTGCTTCGCGGATGGGGGAGGTGAAAAGAAAGAAGAGTCCAGTTGAGCAGATGACCATCCGATGTGCGAATGTCAATGGAATTAGTTGTCATCAAGTCGTAGCACTCCTAAAAAAGCAAATAAACGACAATTCAGCTTTCCCCTCTTTTTTGCGAACCTGTGTTCAGTCCATAGTAGTAGGATGCCGCAAGAGAGTTGTAAATAAAGGATATCGATGCGAATTGATGAGTTCTGAATGCCCAATTCAGCATGTTAATTATGAACAACTTTTCCACTTTTTCGGGAATGGTGACGAGTAAGTTGTAGTCGTCTGTTTTTATGCTTAGTCTCTATTTTTGTAGGACGAGAAAGGGGAAGGAAAGGGATTAAAATTGTGCGGGCGACTCGGTTTGTGTGTGGGGGGGAATTCCCACAGAGATATCACATACATATGAGTGTGTCCATGTGCATGTGTTTCCTTGGTGCGCGCCCCCCCTTTTCCGTTACCTTCACCAGGTAGTTGTACACTTCGAACAAATCTGTGAAGTCGTTCGAGCTGAGGGGATGGCGAGGGTCGCAAAACTTCATTTTCACATTTAGCAGCTCGTCGCCTGAATAGGGAGTTCAATTCGGGGGGAACGTGTGCAGAGGTGTCGAAGATGGACTACAAATGGTTAGGTCTATATATAGGCGCATGTCCATTCGTTTATTGGAAATCGGTCAATCTTTTTCTCTTTTTTTTTGTTTTTTTTTTTTTCCTCATGTCCACGTAGTAGTGATTTCATTGGGGTTAGCACCTTCCTCGCCTTCCAGTTTGGCTGTTTCGTATTTAGCTCGGGTGTATTCTTCGACTGCCTCATGTCCGAACTGTGTGGTGGAGCGGGCCCATTCCATGCGTGTGTGAACATGTACACCTCTTATTAGGACAATGTGCATGCCCACATATTTGCTCGCGTGGATCCAAATGGTACATGTCACGCTTCCATATTTGCAGGCTGCACGACGTGGACCCATTATCGGATAACTGCCTCTGTCCCTACTTTCACCTCCCTCGAATTGGAAAAAACTTTCCTGCAAAGAGAAGAAAAAATAAAATAAAAATATACCTATGTGTGTGTATAACCCTGCTCATACAAAGGACGCTTGACCAAATCATACTCTACATATAAGCAAGGGATTTGCAGAGTTGGCATTTCGTCCGTAACGACTCCCATTTTGATGGTCCTACAGGAACAAATCGGTGTGGGCGTGTTGACACAGTTTTGAGGGACGAACGGGTTAGCTCTGTTTTATGTACTGGGGCCACTCAAATGGGGCACATATTATGCTGCTGCTATTTTTTTTTTTTTTTGGGGTATCAAACCTTTTCGGCGCTTACATATCTGTCGCAGCCTACTGATCGATTTGTTTTCCCCTTTCGCGCTTACCAAGACCCCGGGTCCAAAATCACAAATGGTATGCTTTCCTCCGTCGCGCCCTCGTCCTCTTCACTATCCATTTTTTATTTCTGTTAGGAAAAGCGAAAAAAAAACAAAAAATTATTTTGAAGACGCCACATGGGAACTTCATAATGCATGACCAATGAAAAGTAGACCTGAGTTTTATTTTGCAGACAAGTCATTTTAACAGTGGGACCAAATTTATGTTGCTCTCCCTGCGGCTGTTCCAGGAGGTCCTCATTATTTTCATACTTATGAATGGAAGACGGGGTACTATTGGAACGTCGCATTTACGTAGCATGAGCCGGTAGAGCGACACTTGATATCACATTTTTCGTCCCCCTCTTGTGTATTAAAAAAACATGTTCGAAACTTCCCTTCACATGATTTGTGCTTCATGGGCCCATGCTTAATGAGAACATAACGTTTTTTTTTTTTTTTTTTCTTGCCCCTCTTTTACCCTTTAAAAGTAGCGCGCGTTGATTTAAAAAAAAAAAAAAAAAAAAACAGCTACAGACGCATAATACAAATGTGTATTTACGCGACCACACATACATGTACAAAAAGAAATAAATCGGGAAGGTGGAATCTTCACTTGAAATGGGAGAAATGTATTTTGTATTAGGGGTATATATATATGTACATACATACGGCAAATGTAGGTTTAATATAAGTAGACCCTGCTGAGCGCTACTTAGTGACATACATTACCATCCGCAGTGTTATAACTGCATTGCTAATGTGGTCATTTAAATGACGCGTGCCATCATCCTCCCAAATGCGCTTTAAAGGAGGATACCCAATCTTGATATGCAGTGAAACTGTTCTTGTTCGCCCCTCAGAGAAGAAGACAAAAAGGGGGGACCCATGTTCCTTTACCTGAGACTCCCGCCGCTCGAGGGTATGACAATAACACATTGCACAGCATATCGTACTGCATGGTACATGTGTTATGCAATGTGCCTTTGTTCTAGTCGCTGGTGAGTGTCCACCACAGAACGTATGTTACCCCCTAGCACTACACATGCGCGCAAGTGCACTGACGTAAAATATGAAACGCATCTGTCTATGATTCGCAAGACAAAAAACAAAAACAGCAACCGGTGCTTGTAAATGGAATATACCTTTGTTCGCATCCGCTCATCGCAATGCCTGTTCTCTTAGATGGTGAATCAGCGAAGTGGCTAAGCGGCTGAGTTGCCTTCTTTCATATCCCACAAGATGACAGCAAAGGAATTGTAGCACTGTACCGAACGAGGGGATTACCTAGCCTCACATGGCTACATTTACAAAATGAGAACAAAAAAAAAATATGCTACGCAGGATAGTTGCGTCAATTAAAAAAGTTCATTCATGTAGATGATTCGCTTCATTATCTGAAAATTCATATGCGTCCTATATATCCCCCTGTTGTGATCGCAGTGAGGAGGAAAAAAACATTTCAAGGGGAATCCCCAAGCATAAAAAAAAATTACCCCTTCATATGAGAAAACAAACGTAACGCGGCTTCCGTACCAATCGACGTTGCTCGTATTTTTTTTTAAAAGAGTCCCGTTTGTTATGAGTTAATGTATGCTTTTATGTACCAATGAGCAAAAACTGATCTCGATAATGCAGAAAGTTTTTATACTAAAATGAAGGAGGCATATTAAATAGGAACGAAGGTATATGCAGGTAAGACAGTGTGTCCGAGTGGTTAAGGAGTCAGACTAGAAATCTGATAGGCTCTGCCTGCGCAGGTTCGAATCCTGCCGCTGTCGAATTTATTTTTTGTTTCTGTTGCGCCAAAAAAAAAAAAAAAAAAACGAGAAAGAGTTGCC
Organism: Plasmodium fragile; assembly: GCF_000956335.1. NCBI lineage: Eukaryota > Apicomplexa > Aconoidasida > Haemosporida > Plasmodiidae > Plasmodium > Plasmodium fragile. The sequence goes on along the minus strand of NW_012192617.1, from coordinate 164,206 downwards.
GTTTGTTTGAGAACGCAAAGTAATAAAATAGCGGTATTATTTCCTATGAGGAAAAGAAAAAAAAATAATATACGTATTTGGTCTGTTTTTTTTTCTTCCTAATTGCCCCCCTACTGTCATTACTGTATAACTGTCCGAACTGTTTTTTTGTTCTTGCTATAAGCACGAACGAACTTGCGCGTGCATAACGGCACCACTGGGAAAGCATAGAAGAAGCGCTAACCCGATGAAACGTACTGTTTTTAACTTAAGAGAAGGGAAATATCATGTTCCCTCCCCCCTTTAATGAAGTCCTGCCACAAGAGGATAAAAACATATTGATTATTTGTGCATAGTATTTCCTTATGCAAGGAGGAAAATACAACAAAATAATAATAAAATTAGAATACCCAACGAGATTAAAAAATAATAAAATTACGTTAATCCTTAAAATACATATAATTTCAACAACGTTTAAATTTTCCCTTTTAAAATATAGTTCTTTAAATAGGGTAAAATTCGGCTGATCCATGTGGGTTTCGAACCCACGACCTTCGGTACATAAGACCGACGCTCTAACCACTGAGCTAATGGATCTTAATGCATAAATAATTCTCCATATGCCACTTCAGGCGCCATTAGCGCACATAAGGGGCAACAAACAACTCTGTAAAACAAAAAAAAACAAAACAAAAACAACAAAAAGCCCCTGTAACCGTAGCCACTTTTACTAAAGCAAGCACGCAACCCCGCAACCCCGCATTGGCATTTTAACTCTTGGATCCTACCCAAGTTGTGACCTTCCCTCATATACTCCATAGAACCCCCTCCCCTTTTTTATGCTTCTTAAATAGGGCTTGCCCATTCAGCCTTAGATCGTTGAAGCAGTGCTTTGCGGAAAGGTATACTCTTCCCCTGTTGCGTATCTTCCCCGGAGGACGACCTGTTCTTCCCCGTTTGATTTCCTTCCACTGGTGTCAATTTCGCCTGGCAGCTACCGTCACTCTTCATCTCTCTAAAGAGCACTTTCACCAAAAATGTAAAATTCATCCAATGCTTCCACTGCAACTGACCCAACCAGCGCAAGTAAAAAAGTGACGCGGCAATGGACGAGTCCGATCGTTGGTTAACGCTACAGTCAGTTAATAGTCGGATGATGTTGCGGTATGTAGAGGTGCGCAGGTTCGGACGTTCACATGTTCGTAGTTTACGTCCATGCTCATTTGCACAGTCGCTCAGGGTTGCAATCAGGCACAGGGCGTACCATAATAAATCACTTTAGATGGTCCCCTTCCCGCTTGACATATATCTGCGAGTGGCTCCACACGGGGCACATAACATGGGGACGTGAACATACTGTCATCCATGAAATGATACAAAAAAAAAAAAAAAAAAAAAAAAAAAAAAACAGACATATGCTGTGCTGAGAGGTGTGCCAAGCATACGCGGCGGTGAGCCAGGCCTGCCCTATTGCAGGGGAAAGGGAACGAACGCACACACATACAAACACACCCCTTCTACTTTGTCCTTTTCCCCCAATGGGAGTTTCCACCCATGCAGTCACGGTAGCGGTTTATGGTTCCGATGTGGGGACCACCTGCCGCATTTAGTTACTACCTCCTCGGGTGCATCGCTCCACCCCCTTCACGGGCCTATCAAATTCTTCAGAGAGGAAAACCTTATTCTGCAGGTGGAAGGGAGAAAAAGGCAATAGGGATTATGTGGTGCACGTGTATAGGGCGTACACAGATACGAGAGTGTACATACAGGCGCGCCACCGCGCACAACTCAGCCATGCTCTTTGCATCGCTCCTGTTTTTGCCCTCTGGACGTACCTCCTGCGGACACGGCCCGCTTGCCCTGCGTACCGATTGGTGCTTTCGCTGGACTGCGCCTTCTTCTTCATCTCGGGGCTCTGAAAAATCACAACGACCACGGAGAGGTTATCCAGGGCCTTCCTTTTGTAAGCCAACTGGCACAGGGCCTCCGCCGCTACAGTAGGGTCAGAGCTCTCCACCAGGGAAGCCCTCACAGTGTTCACCGCCTCCTGCGAAGTCATAACATCAAAAATCCCGTCGCAGCATATAATCAGGAACTCATCGTCCTCCGTTAGCTTTATTTGAAATAGGTCCGGTTCACAAACAAGACCTTTTAATTTTTCTTTAGTCTTTTTGTCAAACGAGCCAAACCCCCTACATACTCCTAAACAGCCACCTAAATACCCTTCGTCGTCTAACACCCCTCCAGAGGTTATTATCCTCTCCTCTTCCTTTTTATTTCCTCCAGCTCGATGATCCACGGTTACCACAACTGCCCTTCCATTTTTACTCAACACACATCTACTATCCCCTATGTTTGCAATATACATCATGTGATCAAATATGATACTGACGCAGGCTGTGCTGCCGCTGGAAAAGTTCGAGTGGTTATCCTCTTCATTATTTATTGTCTTTCTACACAAGTGCTCGTCCATTTTGTGAAAGGCATACTTTAACGAGTTTGACATCCCATTTCCATTTATGTAGTAGGTGTGCACGTGGAGATGAAGCAACTTTTGAATTATGTTTACCGCCTTCTCACCATTATGTCCGTCGTAGATGGCGCAGTACATGTAAGGCGGGGGGGTCGACCCGGAAGAACTTACCCCGGCAGAAGGGGTCCCAGCCCCCTCCTCTACTCCATCCCCTGCCGATTCGACGGAGGAATATCTGAACGATCTGTCCACACTCTGCGTCTTCTGCAGCATGTCGTAATACTCCCTCTCTAGGGACTCACTCAGCAAATTTCCCCTCTCCTCAATCACCTCCTTATACTCCTTTTGCACAAACTCATTCACGTCCCTAATGGTAATTACTCTATCTTCGTTGTACGTTCTGTTTCCCTTGGAGCTGAAGAAGCCTAGCTTAAACTCGTTCCGTTTATCAGCTTCACTAACCTTGCTTTCCTGTGCACTGAAGTCAGTCACAATATTCTGGTTGCTCTTGCCCTCCGTCGTGGTATACGTGTCCCTCCGGTATTCCTCACTCTCGACACTGTACACCCTGTCGCTACTCTGTATTATCTCATTATGATTAAAACGCGTAGTTTGCTCATGCTTTGTGAAACGTGTGAAGTCTCCATGGGGGGATCTTTCCTCCGGTGGTGAGGCTACCCCCGAGTGATTAGCCTTTCCAATGTGGTTACCCACTTCCGCTGGACTCCCCTCCAATAATATCTCACTTCGCTCCACGGTTGTATGCATGCTTTTTGTGTAACCACTCCTCACGCTGCAACTGTTGGCGAAGGGCCTCTCCTGCGCTGCGTCCAATTTGTTCACATCCCCCTGTGAGAAGTCTCCCTCGTTGGTGGACGGATGCTTCTTCCCCCTCGGGACATCCAAGTACATTGTTTCGCTCTCGCTCCTACTGTACAGGTACTCATAATTTATCACTTTCTTTGTGGACCCTCCTGCTGACGAAATGTACGTCTTCTCCTCCATTTCATTTACCCTTTTCACATTTCTGTAGTACTCCACTTTTTGAATGCCTGCTTTATCAGCATCATCTGTCGTTTGTTCCGTCTCTCTTTTGTGGAAGTCCACACCACTTCCGAGATATGAGAAGGGGCAGACACCATCACGATCTTTTCCTACCTTCGTATTTGTCACTCCTCCCCTCCCATCTGTAGAAAACTCTTCCCTGTTGCTACTTTCACTCTTCCATTTATTCTCCTCATCCTTTTTATAATAATACCCAGGAGCAAATCCCTCCTTGTCGTTGCTGCTAGAGATGAACCTGTTCCGCGCGCTGCTACCACTATCGCAGCTGCGGTTGCTCCTACGCGTGCACATGTCATTGTCTTGAGTAACCTTTACATTTCGAGCAAGTAATAGGTGCTCATCTGCCTCCTCATCACCGCCCATACTCAAATTTGCTTTAGCCTCCCCGATGGAGTCATTCCCAATGCTGTATAGTGGGTATTGTTCATCTTTGCTGGAGAAATCCTCCCCCAAAGAGAAACTCGTTTCCTTCTTCCTGACCTTTTTCTCCAACTGGTAACTATCATGCATGGAGGCCATCACATGTCCTCCTGCATCATCATCCTCGTCATTGCTTTCACTGGTATTTGACGGTCTAGCAATTTCTTCGCTTATTTTACGGAGGCTCTCTCCCTCCCTGTATATTCTCTTCAAGTCCTCCACCTTAACAAGACAATCCAAAATATCTCCAGTGTTATGTCCATTTCTGAGAGGCAACGCTGGTGTCCACTCACTCTGGCATTCATTCACATTGTCCTTTTCGAAATTACAAATAAAGAGCTCGATGTAGTTGTACCTACCCCTTTTGTACTCCTCAGAAAAATTATCGCTGAAAAGCATAGAAACACCTATATGCAAAATCTCATACTCCTCGTTAAATACGATTGGAATGACGTCGAATTCCCATTTCTTGTTCCTAACGTTTGCATAATAATCCAGCACCGAAAGGAACCGAACCCTTTTCCTTTTCTTGTACTTAAACTCCTTGCACAAATCTACATTCTTCTCATTATTAATGTAACATTTTTGATGATACCTATTTAGCTCTTCCACTAAATCATGTATCTTTCCGTATACATAAATAGTGTAGTCTTTCACTGTTTTATCGTATGGCTTATTCATATGCAACTTAGGTCAAATGGTAAAGAAAAAAAAAAAACAAAAAAAAAAAGATACATTCGCAGAAGTGTACTGTTTTATATGGTTCCCAAATGGGTTTTTCCTACACGGATGCCTACGTGGAAGCTTGTGTGTGCCCTTTCGAGTAGATACTTATTCAGCTCTGTCTCGAGTTACTTCCCCTGGTTCCGCTTTGCTCTGCTTTTTCCTTCCTATACAGTTTTGCGTCCTTTTCATTTTTTATATCTTTTGCTCATCGTTTTCAGATTAAAGGCGGGCGCCACATTACTCTTTGAGTAAAAACAATGCCAATTGGAGAAAAAATCGGGTATGGACGCATAGAAGTAAGCAAAAGCCTCACGGATTAAAGATATGGCTACCTCCCAATTTTGTGCATACTTTACGTGACAGATAAAGTATGAGAACAGACGTTGTAAGTGCGTTGCTGCCTTGTGTGTGTGTGTGTATTGCACATGGGGAGGCAAATACGTACTCGGCAAATATCCCTTGTACTTGTAATGGAAGTCAGTCGCATGGAAGTAGGAACACGTACATGTGTGCTTAAAATTACACATGGACTTGTGGTCCTATCGCTTGATCAGCTATGCATACCACATCGCTCACAGCAATGTACTGCTACGTACGCACGACCACTGACAAGGTTGGGTGCTTGGGTTAATTTCTGTGCTCACCTCACGTTTGTTTAAAAGGGGAAGTACGGAATAAGAGCATCCTATTTGTACATGTTGTGTAAACAGAAGAGGTGTTCAAGTGGAAGCAGGCGAAAGCATGCATAAGTTGCACATGAAGGGGTAACACCAATGTTTACCAGCCAATCAAAAGGGGGCCAAATTAAAATGGAAACTTAAAAAAAATATTATTTTGCACAAGTTTTTCTATAGTTGCTCTAAAAAATGCAATTGTGAAGTTTTTGCATTAAAATGAGGGGGGGGAAATGTAGCTGCTACGAGGTCTCTTTTTTTTTTTTTTTTTTAAACGTTTAAGCAATATGTTGCTATATGTGGGGGAAAATGTTTCAATTTTTTTTTTTTTTTTTTTTTTTTTTACAATTTGGCTATTTGCCTGTCCTTGCAGGCATTATTTTTTGTGCAGAAAAAAAAAAAAAATATTCAGCAGAACATTTGAGTACTTTTGTTGGGGAACTCACAAGATACATTACATCACATTCGTCCGTATACACTACGTGCAGCGAGTCAAGAAATTGAAAGGGGGGTACTGTAACCTCCGATGCGCTTAATGCGCTTTTGACTGGACGAGCTAGCTGTAATGTCAAATGACCTAGACGGGCTAGCTGTAATTCCAAATCGCCTGAACGGGTCAGCTAAAAATGGCAACTGGTCCGAACAGGACAGCGCTACATACGCGACTGTTCCAACGTGTACCACCGTCAAGTGCGATGTATATAAACCGTCTATTTGAAAAGTGGGGGACACTTCACACTTCGTAACATGTTATCTTTAGTTTTAATTTCTCTTATCGGTCACTCTGCGGTGAGACAAGCTGCCTGTTGGACGCAGCACTGCTGATACGCGCGATCATGCACACACGTTTTTAATACTCCGTCATTTTTGACGTATCCCTCTTTTTTTTTTTTTTTTTTTTTTTCGTCCTCTGCTGTGCACAGTTGAATGCTGTTTAAATTATATATCAGGAAGAACCGGCCTAAATGGCCATCCACGTTGTGGCAACTTCAAAGTATAAATCATGTTTTATCTCCGCGACGTGGTTGCTTTATTGTTGTAAAAACGTTCACTTATTCCCCCAACGGTTGCATACGAACGCGGCACACGTATGTTTCCCTCTGAGAAAAAGAAGGCACTCAAACACACACAGTTCAACTAAATTTGATGACAACTTTTAGAGGGGCCAAAAGAGGGGGGCCAATTTGACTCCATGCTGTGCACAAAAATGATGATAAAACAATATCCTTGTTCCTTTTGTGTCATGTTCAAGGAGACCCAAAATATATGTATATAACCTAAAGACGAAGGGCGACACGATTTAAATAGACGATCTACCCGCGGAAATATACTTTCCCCCAAAGGTGCAGCCCGATTGGGGGGGCTGGCAATTATTCGTGTCGATGCAGCATCGTAGTGTGGTGTCTCCTAGTGAACGAAAAAATGGGCGGCTTCTTTGTGTAAATGGTTATTATACGTGCATTTGCTTGGGGTGCAACTTGAACTGCTTTGTGCAGAGGTGCAATGAGAAAAAAAAATAATAATAATCCTAGTGATACTACAAAACGGGACCAGTTCTCTACGACGGCTTGAGACCCCCAATCCTGCAGTGCTGTTCTCCCGTAGCGAAGTCGTAAGGTACGCCCCAGCGGAACGAACCGCACTAATGCGACTCTCTTCAGAAAATTGTAGGCCTGCTCCCTCGGGTGACAAACCCGATACACCACTGCTGGGTGTACGAAAAAAAAAAAAAAAAAAAAAAAAAAAAAAAAAAAAAAAAAAAAAAAAAAAAAAAAAAAAAGAACAGTAAAAAATAAACAAATATATAAACATACGAATAAGCAAATACGCAAGCAAAAAGGTACACAAAACAGATGCACGAAACAAATTTGCACAAAGTTGAGGGAGGTTGCCATGCGGCATACGCAGCCACGTTTTAACGAAGATGCGCAAGAAGCGGGCTAAATATGGCCCACAGAAAAAGGGGCTTACGACACGCACTGATAAAAATTGAAGAGTGAAAAGACGATACTATATACTTATACGTTAGTGGCATACAAAGCGAGGTGAACGTTGTTCTGCTGGGGCCTCCTCTTTTTCCTGCCCCCTGCAAAATTATACTTTGGGGGAGGGTGTCACGTAAAGCTGTTGCGCCCGGGTCGAATTAGTATAGTAGCGCGTTTGCTTGTTTGCTTGTTTGCTCGCTTTGCCCGACCTGGTGAGGTAAAATGGACGTGCGCGTGACGACTCCGTATGACGAAGAACTGGAGGACATCGAAGAGTTTAACAACCGCATACTGGCCACCGAGACGCTGAAGCACAAGGGGGAAAATGTACAGCGCAGCGGAGATGGGGCATGCCCGAATATAAAGAAGCTTGTTCTGCCAGGAGAAGAAATCCTGAGTAAGAAGGACAAGGGCAGGTTCTTGAAAGGCAGTGGATTGTACGAAGAGGACGATAAATATTTTGCCTGTATCGTAGGCACCGTAAATTATATTAACAAGTTAGTGTACGTAGAACCGTTAAGAGGGAAATACACAGGTGCAGTAGGAGATCTCCTGGTTGGAAAAATAAAAGACATAAGTAACGACAAATGGGTTGTTGAGATTGGCTCCTACTGCAAAGCACTGTTGTCCATATCACAAACAAACATCAGCCTCTTCTGCCAACGAATAAGACTTTACAATGATGTGATTAATATGATTAATATATATAAGCCGAACGACATAATAGCATGCGAGGTGCAGAGAATCCTCCCTGATGGGTGTATAATCTTACACACCAGATCCTCCATATATGGGAAACTCTCCAATGGGATCCTAATCACAGTCCCGCAAACGTTAATACAAAACCAGAAGAAGCATATTTTTGTTTTTCCTTGTAATGTACAAATAATACTTGGCATGAATGGGTTCATTTGGGTTTCTTCTCCTATTAAGAAGTCGAAAGAGACGAACCCTAACAGTGTGGATGAGGATATCGAGGACAACAAATTCGAGGAGGTGGATGATACCACCAGGAGGAACATCAGCATCATCAGCAACATAATTAAGTTGCTGGCCAAGTATCACATTAATATTAATTACGATATCGTTACGAAGATTTACATGCATTACACCTCCAACAGGAATAACTCCGCCAGTTATATTTTGAAGCCCTACGTCTCGGACTCCTATCTCTTCAGCTACATAGACAAGTTCGCCCAGTGGGGGTGAGCCGCCTCGACGGGGCGTAGTGTGCGCACAGCGGTGTAAGTAGTATTGTGAAGGACGCGCTTAAAAAATGACGCGTGGGAAAGACCCCCCAGAAGTTGCAAAACATTTACTTCCCCGTTTAAGCGCCCACGGGGGGTACGCTCGGGGATGTTTATTTAGGGTGGAAATGGTGCACCCCCCTATAGGTGTGTGTGCGTATGTTACGTTCAACACGAACGAATTCCCGTCGGAGGTAGGAAGACAACACGGATAAACGTTGCAAAGCGGGTATCTGCTCATCGTGTGTACAAATCATGTTGTGTATCATGGCCAGCGTGACGCCTGGAGGACGCAACCCCAAATGTGCGCACCCTGCCTTTTTATGGGCCCATATTCACGATAAAATTCTGCATCTGGTTTTTCAAAAGATTATGATTCCTCTTGGTGTGATTTAAATGGTTCTGCAAATCCCTTCGGTCCTTTTTAAACTTGAGCATTTCGTTGTGCAGTTTGTCCTTAGCACCAACCAACTTGTAATATTTCTTCTCACTTTCTTCTACATTGTTTTTCATCATGGTTATTCTCGTTTCCATGTAATTAATATCACTGTCGATAATGCCCTTTGTTTTGTTAATACCTATTTTTTTTTTTTTTAAAAGGGAGATCATACTGTTGTGTGCATTGTTCCTCTTCATTTGGGTCATGATGTTCAGCTCCAGTTGAGCATTTAGCACGTCAGACTTTTCAATATTTTTTTTTAATTTTTTTAATTCCTTGTTTCCATCGGACAGTTCTCTGTGCATCCGCCTGGTTAGAACTTCCAGGTTTCGAATCTGCTCCTTGCAGGAAATAATTCCCTCTCTGTTTTTTTTCAACTTGTGCGCGATAGATTTTGTGTAGTTCTTCACGCTGAGGGAAGGGGGGCTCTTCGCTTCCTTCAGATTTATCGCTTTCATTTTGCTAATAATTTCGTTCTCTGAGACGTTGATTCTGGCCATGGTTGGCGCTGTTGAGGTGGGCAAGCGGCTAGGACCCTGATCGGGATCAGCAGATTGATGCGTCTGTTCAGCGACATGCACGTGTGCATGTGTTAGTTTAGATATAGCACTCCAAACAGAAATGTGACCGAGGGGTGGAAAAAACAAAAAAGGTGCGACTAGGGGTAACGCCTTAACGTGGGGAAGACAATCGATGTGACGTGGACAGTTGAGGGGGGGAGAGAGACAAAAAAAAAAAAAAAAAGGGACAAAGGTCGACACAGATATGCTACTTCCTGCTCAGCGCTTTTTTGCGGGGGTTGCAACGTTTAGCAACGCTGCACAAGAACGAATTAACACAGGGGGAGGAGGAGGAGGAGGAGGAGGAGGAGGAGGAGGCAGGTCAATGCACAACTTCAAGCTGTACGTGGGGAATAATTAGACATGAGAAAAAGTGGGACTGCTCATTCGACGCAGGAGACTTAAAACAGTTTTTAATTAAAATGGGTAAATAATGCTGGGACGTTTGTTTGTTTGCTTTTTTATAGAGTCGACCTTTGAATGGGGGAACCTGAACTGTGCGATGTGCCTTCATATGAGTGTATGTACATGTGTGCAAAATTTTTTGTTTTTTTTTTCCCATTGTGGTTAATTAACGTGCACAACGGGAGGATGCGCGAGTTATGGACATGTTACACCTTGACCGCTTTGTCCGTTTTGGACCATATGCTCATTTTCTGTTTCCCCCACCTAGTGGACCATTCCAATTGATCACCTGCTTATGTGTGAATGGGGGTTAAACCAAGTGGCTGCTATAATTCCGGTGTGGCAACAACGTGTGTTTGGTCTCTTTCCCCCTCTCCACGAAATGTAAATACTCATCGTGGATTTCCTTTTCGAACGATCCTTCACACCACATCACAGAGAAGCAGGGGGTTGCCGCCTCACCCCTGTGAGGGAGAACACACACATATAGAAGCAGCGAGAATGCATAATGTTGTCCTGCTCCACAATAAAGACGACGTAGTGGAGGCAGATCGTTTTCTTCCGTTTGTGACTCGGTCCGTGGGTACGATGCTCATATGGTTCCCTGCAACGGTTCATACATTTATCATTTTTTTATTAAGGAAAACTTATTTTTATTTATTTTTTTTAAACAACAATATTTTTATTTATTTATTTTTTTTTTAAAGGAAACTCCTGCTCACTGTTGCGCCATGCGGAGACGCTTCATTTCCTCGTGTGGCTGCCTACACAGTGACTGGGCGCGCTTTGTGCCATTTTGTTGTTCGGCGGTGGGGTGGGGAGGACCACACCATTACTTTGCCATTTTGACGTACATCACGGGAGGTATATAACGTAAGGCGATGCAGAAAAAAAAAAATAATTAAATAAATAAAAGTGTGATGGTTTTCTCTCCTTTTTCGTAAAATTTCGCACAGGTATTGGGGTGTATAGAGGAACATTTCGCGTAAAAGTGTACGATGGTACATATGTGCGCACTTGCTAATTTGTTCTTTTTTTTTTTTTTTTTTTTTTTTTCTTCGTTTTGAGTAAACGCAACATCAAGGGAAAGGGAATCCCAAGAAAAGCGTCTCGTCATTCGACAGATAACGTCCCACGAGAGTATAGGTACTTCTCTCATCGCGTTGTTAAGTGGAAGGAGAAAGTTACGCCTTTTTTAGTAACAATTCCACCCCTCTTTTTTTTTTTTTTTTTTTTTTTTTTTTTTTTTT
>NW_012192617.1:127300-152377 GCF_000956335.1 Plasmodium fragile | reverse complement strand
GGGACAAAGGTCGACACAGATATGCTACTTCCTGCTCAGCGCTTTTTTGCGGGGGTTGCAACGTTTAGCAACGCTGCACAAGAACGAATTAACACAGGGGGAGGAGGAGGAGGAGGAGGAGGAGGAGGAGGAGGCAGGTCAATGCACAACTTCAAGCTGTACGTGGGGAATAATTAGACATGAGAAAAAGTGGGACTGCTCATTCGACGCAGGAGACTTAAAACAGTTTTTAATTAAAATGGGTAAATAATGCTGGGACGTTTGTTTGTTTGCTTTTTTATAGAGTCGACCTTTGAATGGGGGAACCTGAACTGTGCGATGTGCCTTCATATGAGTGTATGTACATGTGTGCAAAATTTTTTGTTTTTTTTTTCCCATTGTGGTTAATTAACGTGCACAACGGGAGGATGCGCGAGTTATGGACATGTTACACCTTGACCGCTTTGTCCGTTTTGGACCATATGCTCATTTTCTGTTTCCCCCACCTAGTGGACCATTCCAATTGATCACCTGCTTATGTGTGAATGGGGGTTAAACCAAGTGGCTGCTATAATTCCGGTGTGGCAACAACGTGTGTTTGGTCTCTTTCCCCCTCTCCACGAAATGTAAATACTCATCGTGGATTTCCTTTTCGAACGATCCTTCACACCACATCACAGAGAAGCAGGGGGTTGCCGCCTCACCCCTGTGAGGGAGAACACACACATATAGAAGCAGCGAGAATGCATAATGTTGTCCTGCTCCACAATAAAGACGACGTAGTGGAGGCAGATCGTTTTCTTCCGTTTGTGACTCGGTCCGTGGGTACGATGCTCATATGGTTCCCTGCAACGGTTCATACATTTATCATTTTTTTATTAAGGAAAACTTATTTTTATTTATTTTTTTTAAACAACAATATTTTTATTTATTTATTTTTTTTTTAAAGGAAACTCCTGCTCACTGTTGCGCCATGCGGAGACGCTTCATTTCCTCGTGTGGCTGCCTACACAGTGACTGGGCGCGCTTTGTGCCATTTTGTTGTTCGGCGGTGGGGTGGGGAGGACCACACCATTACTTTGCCATTTTGACGTACATCACGGGAGGTATATAACGTAAGGCGATGCAGAAAAAAAAAAATAATTAAATAAATAAAAGTGTGATGGTTTTCTCTCCTTTTTCGTAAAATTTCGCACAGGTATTGGGGTGTATTCGTCATTTCTTCCTTTAATATCTTCATTTTGTGCAATTTTCCTACACTGCCAATTTTTTTTTTTTTTTTTTTTTTTTTTTTTTCTCCGTTTTGAGTAAACGCAACAGCAAGGGAAAGGGAATCCCAAGATAAGCGCCTCGTCATTCGACAGATAACGTCCCACGAGAGTATAGGTACTTCTCTCATCGCGTTGTTAAGTGGAAGGAGAAAGTTACGCCTTTTTTAGTAACAATTCCACCCCTCTTTTTTTTTTTTTTTTTTCTTTTTTCTTTTTTTGCATCACCCTTGTGGAAAAAGGGTCAGGAGAATCATTCCCCACTTAGATAAAATATATACTACCATTTTGGAGTAAAAAACAAGGGGGGAAAAAACAAAAAGGCTGCCCTCGCTTAGCAGCAAAGTATAACCATCATATATGTACACCGTAAATATAGGGACGCTGTTTTTTTGTGTAGCTTACCTCCCGCTCACACCTACGTGCAGGCGCACGCCTCTGCACCCCCGCAGCCCCAAACACAGCAAGACTGAGAACAGAACATGGTAAACATAAATTGGCCAGGGCTTCTCAAATGGTCGACTAAATATGCAGGTAGGTACCTGGGCCCCTCTCGGTCTGTGCGCGTACTGGACGCGTCAATGTGTGCACTGCACGGGGTGGGTGTGTACGTCTTGGGCGACATTCCTACACCGCCTCTCCACTGCTTCACCTGACTCCACTGCTTCTCTGTCTTCCCACCGCAGACGGCACCATCGACACGAACAAACGGCTAAGCCAGGAAGACATTGAGTTTCTTCAGGGGGCGATCAAGGATGCCCTGAGTCAAGTGGAGGATCCATACGAAGCGATAAACGAAGCAGTACGTAACTTTGAAAATGATGATGAAGGGATTATCCTGGCCTCGGCCAAAATCGTGGAAAGGCTAGTCGACGAGTACCCGGAGGTCTCGCGCAATCTACACAAAATAAATGCAATAGATCCCTTGTTAAAATTGTTAAACCAAACAAACAATCACATCCTAGAGTCGGTGTTGCAAATATTTTCCCTAGCTCTTTCAAATAATCCTGAACTACAAGAGTGCGTCTTCAAAAAAAACGGCCTAAAAACATTATTGCTGAAGCTCCAAGAATCACAGAAGACGGTGATTGATAAAAAATTAATAACAGCTATTTCTGCCCTGATTAGACACCATGATGAGGCGGAAAATAAATTTATTGACTATGGTGGGGTAGGATTTTTAGTGTATGGGATGCAAACAAATATTTACCAGTACCAGGAGAAGTCGGCTCTGCTGCTAAAGCATCTGGTACATCAGAACAAAATTACATTTGAAATTTTTTTAAAAAATGAAATAATGAAAGGACTCATATGTCTTGCAAAAAACAAAAATATAGACGAGACAGGTATACAATATGGGGAGACGACAGCCGAACTCTTTTTGGCTCTGATGCAGAACCACCGCCATAAATTGGCCAAGTTCGGTTACCTTCATAACTTGAAGGTGTTGATAGAGGATCGCTTGGCCTACCTCCGCGTTGTGCAGGACAGCGCGTCGTACGACGTCTCCCAGGAGATTGAATTATTCACGGACTGCTTGAAATTGACCAGGTAAACGAGCCCCCCCCCTACACACACGCACGTACTCGATGCATGTGTGTGTGCATACGTGCATGTGTGCGCGGTTGTATACATCCCCCTTCCCGGCGCTGATCCACATGTGCACCTTTTTTTTTTTTTTGCCCCTTTGCAGCTGGCCGGGAGCGAAGCAGCCAGTTTGATTTATGGCACACCACTTCTGCAATACGCCAATGACCTTATTTTGCCCCCCTTTTGTGATGTTTTGCTAACTCCCCTTTGACTCATTTCGACCTCCTCCCCCCTCTTTTGTTTTTAATTAACATGTACGTAAGTGCAGCGAAACGAACAAAAAAAAAAAGAAAAAATGGCGCCGCGGTGATGCAAATGTGGACGGCGTCAATACACCCTTACCAACCCACGTAGCGGTCGCCGGGTTGGCGTATGTATTGCTGAGCCACGCGGAGGCGAATGGAACGCCGATTGAAGTAGAGAGGGTAGCTGAGTGTCATGCGACCTAGGTATCCCTTGCGAAAGTCCGTGACAAGGCGCATAGAGGCTTGGTTCAAGTCATTGTGGAAACGATCCCGCGCCAAGCGCTGAATGAAGTGGTAGGCGCTGAATTTCCCCTCAAAGTCCACACAGTCTGTGAAACTAATTTGATAGCGCTTGATAATTTTGGCCATGTCCACATATTCATTGTCGTAAACATAAGCACTGTGGAAGTTTTGTAGGAGCGTCTCCGCGACGTTGTATATGTCATACATTTTTGGAGTTATGTGGTTGCAAAGAGCAAGCAGGTAAATGTTATTTTCCACGTGCATGTAACTATTGTAGTTTCGAATATGAACGACGTTATTGCCGGTACTGTTATCATCACTAGGATGGCGATTATAAATTTTATCTAGTATAGCATTCTTACTTGTGATCACTCTCTCCCTTAGTGTATAAAGATTGGGTGCTAAAATTCCAGGTGTATCAATCAGTTCGTACTTTTTGGTAGAATACATTTGTATGTTCGTGGTAAGACCTGGGTAGTCATACGACTTGGTCTTTTTCACCTCGAGCAAACGATTAATAAGAGCTGACTTGCCGACATTGGGTAACCCGATAAAAATGCATTTCACTTTATAGTTGTGGAGACCTTTTTTTTTTTTCCTTTCAATCACATGATGACATAATCTGTTAATTAATTTTTTTAACACAATAATTTCCTTCTTGCCATTTTTCGCATCCACAAATATAACGGCGCTTTTTTTGAGTTGATTTTGCATGCCTTCTTTATTTTCTACTTTTTTATTGAAGTTTTTATCGTACCAGAAAAGTTTCCTCCTGTAGTAGCTCCCCCATTCTTCATTCCCTTTGATGGAAGACCGATCACAATTTGTATAAACAATTATTCTTGGCTTGTTGGTCCTAAAATTAAAAATATCTAGTGCGTGCAAATCGTCGAACACGAAAGGGATGATTCCATTTCTGACCTCCACAATCACATCACTCACTTTTATATAATCAGACAACTTCGAAATGATCCTTTTCATGAATTTGGGGAACCAGTGGACCTTCACTCTTCCGTAGAGTAAACTTTCATGCAGGTTATTTTTTATTATGTTTTCCTTTTTATAAGAGAGGAATGTGTTCACGTTATTTTTGAAGAGCTCTAGGGCGGATACGTTGCTTCTTGAGAATAGCTTTTGTTCGCTTTCATCTTCCTCTGTGAGGCTCCCCGACATGGGGTTGTCCTCTTCTTTCATTGCCTCCTTCTGGTTGTCTTGCTCCTGGTCCAATGTGTACAATGACCCAACTGATGCGTCCTTCTTCGTGCCCAACAGTAACTTGGCGTTGGCAAAGATATGGTCACTGAAGGTGGAGCAATTCCTGGCCTCGGCGCAGCTCCCTTGGGCGAAGCCCGTTTGCGGTCTGAAGAATTGTACGGACTCGAGGGGGGCACTTTCCTCGGTGGCCTTCCACTCGGTACACTTTCCATCGGCGTTCTTCCACTCGACGCTCTTCCCCTCGGAAGTATTCTCCTCGGAGGTCACCCCCTCGGTGGGGTGCTCCTCGGTACACTTGCCCACTTTGGAGTCCTGCTCCGTGGTGGCCCCCGGCGCTCGCCCGCGCAGGCTCTTCAAAATAGCAGACTGCTCCTTCAGCCGGTTGATCATATAGCTGTACCGCGTGAACAGAAAATTGTTTATGTTCTCCTTCATAAGAAACGTTATCTTGAGATTTTCGTGCACCTGTCCGCTCACCTCCTCATCCTCCTTCTCCTCCTTGAGCAATTTCTCGTATTCGCTTTTGTAACTTCGCTCAAGTACCTTCCTAATTTCTCCCCTATACGTGTTGGCATTCTCCTTCATTATTTTAAGCTTCTCCGCTTCTAACTTGGTGTAGTCCTCCTCTGCCCGCTTGTTAAAATATTCATCAAATGTTGGCGCGTCCTGTTCTTCCGGACTTGTCTCCTTTTTGTTTTCCATTCGATTTTGGTGAAGGTGCACACGATGGTAATTACTTGGGGTGCTTAAAAAAAGAAGCTTCCCCATGCCTCGTTGGTGTGCGCCTTGAATGCTCGTGGCTGCGCGGGGAAGCACTACCTGGGGCTGCCTCACGTGGATCCCCAGTGCGCCCTGCATCATACATGCCAGGAGGAGCAGAAACGTGAGGGCCATTTTCCCCTCGCGCCCTGCTGCGTCGCAGCCGTGTGGGAGTACACATTAGGCGCGCAAGGTGGGGAGTTCCGACCCGGGCAAATCCTACCCCCACATACTCCTCCCTCTTAGAGGCAGATGAGTTAAACAAAAAAAAAACAAATCCTCCTATTCACTCGTACCACATGAGGTTGCCTTCCCATGTAAGTACATGCCGTGTCACCACCGTGTTGTTACTGGTGGGGCGGGATGCATACCTAGACATGCGTGCTAAGCACAGCCTGCACATCTTTCTCCAGCGTGTGTTGCACAAATGGACCTCTTTTTCCGTGTCGCGGTAGGTAAGCAGTGGGCGATTAGGAGAGATCGCCTCGAATGCAAAACACGGTTCCTTTCCCCCGGCAGCGCCCTCGGCATTGTTGATTCAAGCTCGCGTTGGAGCAGTACCATATAGGAGTTATCAACCGGGATGAGCAAGCTTCACCCAGTTAAGCGGCACTTTGGGGCCACGTTTGAGGAGTGAACAATCTGCTTGGCGAGTCGTCCCCACAAGTGTTTCCCCCTCTGTGGGTCAATACCCGGAACGCTCACCCTTCTAAATATGATTTTTGTCCCAGCCCAGCAGCGAACTATGTCAATCTTTGTGTAATTTTTTTTTTTTCTGTTCACGATTCGGTTGATTGCTCCGCGCCGACATGTGCGAACTGGCCGCACGCACATACACATTACGCATGCACATGATTATATTTTTCTTTCTTTCTTTTCTTTTTTTTTTTTTTTTCCTGTTGGAGAGCCACTTGGGCAGAGTCAATTATGCAACCCATTAGAGGTGCGGCTCGTTCTAGGCCATTTGTAGTAGGGTGCCGAATAGGAGAGGACGCGTAACTCCCGAGTTGGAAGCAACTGAGGGGAGTTAGTGAGCCGTTTGCGGTGCCTCCATTTGACACAGCACTCCTTGGCCATCCAAAATGGTGTTCACTCAATGAGGGTGGGGTGGGGCTTATTCTGTAATTTTTTTTTTTTTTTTTTTTTTTTTTTCAACTACTATATAGTGTTTCAAATGTGGGTGGAAGATGACATACAGAGGAGGAACCCCGGCATACACTTACCTGTACATGTAGCACTTCATTATAAACACACACATGGACAACCGAATTGGAGAGAAGGCAAATGAGGTGTATTGCAATTTCCAGCTTTTTCAGTTCGTTTAATTTGCCCATTTCTTAACCTCCATTACAGCCTTGTTTTTTTTTTTTTTCCCTTTCTGGCCAATGCGCACGCGTGAATTGGTCCATCTCGCGAATATTGCTTACAGCCATTTGGGCGATTTTTGCGTTCGGCCTCTTTTTCGCGCAGTTTTGTTAACACTTGTTTGGGACAAAAGGAAAGAAAAAAAGAGAAAGCATCTTCTGTCCACCACTTTGTTCACCTCCAGTCAGAAAAGTGCAATCCCATTTGTGTGTGCGTTACTGTTTTGTTCCAAACGGATTGTCGCGGCGTCAGCGCCTTGATACGAATGTATTTTTTTTTTTTTTTTTTTTTTTTTGGCCAAATAAAGACACTATGTATGCAAATGGGACAATTCCTTTGTTACTATCTTTACACCGTTTGTTCGCCTGGCCTGTTGATCCTTATGGCCACCATTGTATTTACTCGTCACACTGTGTGTTTCATTGTGTATGTTCCATTTTGTACGTTCCATTTTGTGTGTTTTATGTTTAGTCGTTACTTACCCCATTTGCACGTCGCCCATTTTTGCGCAAAAAAAAAAAAAAATATAAAATAAAATAATTTCCTGCCCACTTCGCGCCAAGGGGGAATAAAAATATACCCGTTCAAATTTTGCAGAGTAAATTTTTTTTTTTTTTTTTTTCCGAAAATATACTCTTTCGGGAATGCACACAGATGAACGTGCGTGTACAGACCAACGAGTAGTGGTAACGGTGCGTGGAAATTTTAACACAAAAGGTTAATGTTCATCGCGCGTTAAAGAGGAACGAAGCGGAAACGTGAGTTAAACGGGGCGTGTACTGATGATATATGTTCGCATTTGAGAGGGGTCTCTCTCTCTCTCTCTCTTTTTTTTTTTTTTTTTTTTTTTTTTTTTTTGTAACTCGTTCATAATTTTCTCTTTTTCTGTGACAGCTCCATCGTAGACTTACACTCCGCCTCTGCGCAGATTTGTTCACTGCTCTTCGTACATGTGAGAAGAGATAAGGCCGATTATAATAAGAGGCGGACCGTAGCGCCATATCGTAGCGCCCCGATCAGACTCGATCAACCAACTGGTTAACCCCCCAAATGGAGAACAACAAATTTTCCCAAAGCATATTCTATAAAGGGTTTAACGAAAGCAGAGCAAATTATCTGAACGTTAATTCAAAAACAGACTTCGAAAACGAACACAGTTTAAATATTTCCTCAACAGTGACTCCGATTAAAAACGCCAACGAAAAAAGCAGAGCGTTAAAAATGAATGCTCACAAGGTGAGTGACTCGAGACAGGCAGGGAACACCAAGATTAATCCAAACGAATTCGTGGGTAAAATTCAAAGCCACGTAAACCTTAACAGCATACACTCCAACGCGGGTTATCCAAACGGGGGGCTCTTATATGTGGAGAACAAAATGGGTGGAGGGAATGTGAACAGCCACATATATAGCAGCATGGGGACCGCCCCCTCAGATCTGGCAACCGCTGACGGGACTGCACACAAGAATGTATTCAGCCAAGGGATCTACCCCGATGTGAAGGGATTCGATAGAGTAGACGCCAATCGGCTTGACGCGAATAGGCTGAATATGAACACCTTTAGCAACAGCAGGAACGTACCCATAAAAAGCGGCGAGTATATTTTTTCTGGTGCACAACAACACTTGGGGTATATGGACACCAAGGAGGGGGGCAAGGGGGGTCCTCCCCCGGTTGGTGCAGGCCGCATGGGAAGTAACCCCATTGCGGGGGAAAACCTTTTCGGGGGGCACATATTAGGAACACGTGGGAAGGAGAACCAACTGGTGGGTGCGTACTTAATAAATCCGGCCAGTGGTGCGCCCATGCCAACGTCCGGCAAGACCGCAGCGGCGTATGAGGGCGGCCACACCGAGGCCAGTCGCGTGGACAGCATGATGAAAGATGGCCTATTTGGCAACATGTACCGTAGTATGCAGGCCGGCACCACCTCCAACGTTAATGCTATAACAAACACCACCAGCGCATCACTAGGAAATACGCAAGGTGCCTTATCGAACTTTATTAATGGCGGAATGGCCAGGAACAACAACCCCCTCCCCCCAAGTGACACAACCATGAACCAAGTACCCTTTCAGACAACGGAAAATCTGAGCAACACTAAGAACCCAAATTTAAAAGTATATGATAATCACGGAAATAAATTGAAAGACGTAGATGCAGTCAACATGTCAACACACCTGAATGAGTTGAGTCAATTGAGACAGAAAATTTCTTTGAGTAATTTTACCAACACGGTCAGTAGCCATCACCACAGGGTGAATAATAACCAAAACTTCAACCACGTGAGTAACTTTGGTAATACCATGAATAAGCTAGATACATTTAACGTCCCACCTGCACAGGGGTATAACAATATGCATAAGGGGACACTGTTGAACAGCACCCTGCTCAGTAGTGCACTTAATAGCAACGGCATGACCATGTCAGGAATGAACCTCTCCAGTGGGGGAAACCTGCACACCTATGGAAAACACACCATGAATAACCCATCAAGTGGGAATGTCCTTGGAATGAACCAGAGAGGGGGAGTAAGCCATTTCGCCACGATGGGCCATGACGTTGGGATGGCACACACGGCCAACCAGGGTAACATGGGGAACGCTCACATCGCATCTATCCCCATGGCCAATGCGCCGAGCGGTGGAAATCTGATGGGGGTGGTGAATTCCCACAAGGGAATAACTGAGGGACCCATAAAAGGCAGGGGAAACCTAATCAATTACGGATACGTGCACAGCAAGGGGAAGGTGGGTGAGGTCATTGGTATGGGAGCGGATGGGGCAAAGGGAGGGATGCTTAACGAGGCGAACTCCAATTATAACGGTATGAATTTATTTGGTGGAGGAGTCCCTCATGCTAGCGGCTTGCATTATGTAAGCACTATGGGTGCACAGAGTACCTACCCGCGGGGGCCCATAAATTTGAAAAACAATACTGACAAGGTAGACATGCAGAGAGAAGGGACCGTGTTAAAAGGGGGTGTGCTTGACGGAAGTAACGCACTCACCCATGCCTCCAATCAGTGCACCGTGAACCAAAGTGCCCCAAACAACAACGTCATCAGCACAGACAATTATGCGAACCTTCTGAAGCATTTGTGTACTCCCATTAAGAATAGACTTGCGAGCAACAGCACAGATAAATTGAACAGTGTTAATATTGGTGAGTACTCTAACCAGGAGGGAAGGTTCCCCGGGGAAAGCATGAAGGAGGGTATCAAGGAGAGTAGCATTTCGAGGGTTCATGAGAACGCAGCGGCGGGGGGAGATATGTTGTTCGTGGGTAGTGGGGCCTTCAAGGGAAATGCAAGTGAGGGAAAAGCGCAGGAAAATATCAACATGGGGAATATCCCCGGTGCACTCGATTTTGGTGGAGACGGCGACATTGTGCGTAAGGATCCCTTGGAAAACACCACCCATATCGGTAACGCCACCGCTAATGTAGGAGGGGGCGCTCCCAGCTGGGGTCATGTGTACGACTTGAAAAAGATGAATCGGTTCGCCGAGAAAAAACGGAGGGACGAGGAGGAAGCGGAGGCTGGATGTACTAACATAAGCGGTAACGGCGAGGATCAGCAGGATCGCCGGGCCCACACCCACGGTGACAACCAGAACATCCATGACCGCAGTGACGTCCGCAACGACGTCCGCAACGAGGGGAGGAACAAGCCGATCAGAAGCAACAAGACAAAGACCAAGGCCTTCTTCTACATCAACCCCAAGTACATCATCGAGCCCTTGAAGAGAAAAATTTATCAAACCATGTCCCTCTATATTGAAAATTTAATAAGTGACGTTCAAGTCAGTGAAAATAAAAACCGAGGGGAAATATTAGCTGACCTCCACAACACCCCCTGGTTCTGCATGGTATTCGATTTCGATGGCATTAGCAAATTACTTAACGTTTTTAATAAATATTTAATTTACTCGGACTCGCTAATCATACCTGATATGCTGATCGGGAAGAGGTTGGAAGAGGAAAGCGCTTCCAGTGTACTCGCGTGTCACGCGAATGGGGGAAGCGACCCCAATGGAGAAAATAAGTCAAACAGGGAGCCCAATGTAGACCACACACAGCAGGGGAAGGGGCAGGAGCAGGGACAGTTCCATCACTACTTCAAAAAAAGTGACAAGCTGGATTTCATAAATAAAAAAATAAATGAATATGAACATAGCATAATCGAAAGTGCAGAAAAACTTTCATACCTGAAAGAGTTATGTACATCTGTAAAAGGACAAGTGGATACAAAGAAAAAAAAACTTCTTCTCCTCATGGAGACAGCCAAGCTGAAACTGTTTGCATACAAGAGCAAAGAACTTCAAACCATTATAGACATTGAAAAGAAAGGTAATGGACTGGCCCCCGAGGAACAGGAACAGATTAACCTAACGAACGAATACTACGACATGTTCACAAAAATTAATGAAGGATTAAATTTTTTAAAAAAATATTCCAATGTCGTAATTTCCACGCAGAGTATGCATGATGAGATTACTCAAGATGAGGAACACAAAAACTTGTGCCAGTCTTCTGTCTCCACCGACGATTTAAGCTTCGAAAATAATGTGAATGGCGATGAGGAGGAAGAGGATGAGGACCACGATGAGGAGGACGATGACGAGGATGATGAAGACGATAAGGAGGAGGAAGGAGCAGACGAGGGAGGTGTCCATCAGGATGCTAACCAACACGGGGGTGAAGGAAACTACCAACGGAATGATCACACAGCTGGGTACGCACATGATCATATTAGCAACATGCACATGTCCCCAGGGAAACGAAAGAAAAGAAGAAAAAAAAGAAACGGCCACGAGGCCCTCCTGCACAGGAAGAATCTACCCCACGACGAGCTCGACGATAAAGCGGACAAGGAAGTGAGCAAGAAGCGGAAGACTGTGAACCAGATTAAAAACCTGCAATGGGAAAAGGAGGACAACGAGGAGTGGGTCGACGAATTTTTGGAGGACTTTTAAGTGGGTCGCGATCCGCACGCACATGTACATACATATATGTGCGTATGTTTGTGTAATTTTTTTTTTTTTTCTTTTTTTTGCGCTTCATAGCGAGGGCACAGCGGTTAGTGGCTTAGCGTTTACGCGGCAGCCCATTCTTGGCACACTCCAAAAAGGAACAACTTTTTTATCTTCTTTTTTTTGTACCATTGATATGTGTTTTTAAGCGGTGCTCATTTGCATTCCCCCGGGGGGTAGTGGCAGAAAAGGAAAAAAAAAAAAAAATACATATATATACACATACACACACACACCGTACGTGTGTGGCAACATTACACGGTACAAAATGACACAGTGCAACAATGCGCGGTGGGCGCTTAGATGCGGCGCTAGAGCTTGAAGAGCATGCCCTGGGAGTTCTTGCCCATGGTGTTGCTGTACTGCGCCTTGATGTTGTTGAACTCTTCTATGCAGGACATGGAGAGGAGGACAGGGTAGGTGTTGATTTTGTTAATGTGGTTCTTCCAATCCTCATTGTCGTTCCACTTGAGGCCGTAATGACCGTGCAGTAGCAAGTTGTACTGGCAGCCTTTCACAATGGAAGAGAGGGACACGTTTGTGTTTTCGAAATTTGCCTTGGACACGTCCAGGGTGGTGGTGGGCGCGGCAAGTTCGTCTCCCTCGCTAGTTATCCCTTCACATGGGGTTGTATCATCATTTGGGGCGCCCTGGTTGCCGTTTTCTTGTGAAGATACTTCCACAGGGGCAACCCCTTCAAAGGAGGACGCTGCTTCTTCTTCCCCCTCGTGCCGCCTGACCCTCTTAGCGTGCCTGTCCTCATCCGCCTGCGACGCAAGGGAGCGCTTGTCCTTTGCCCCATTACTTTTTATAAATATGAACTTCCCATCGTGTGTGGAAAATAAAGATGTCAAAATGAAAAAGACGTCCTGGTCACTCTGCTCGATTTGAATGTCCCAGCCCAAAATGTAGAGGAAGGCCTCCCTATAGCTTTTAATTTGATTTGTATAAAAAATTTTCACAACCTCTATCTTAGACTTTAAATACAAGTTTTCATTCCGTAGGGTTACCAACTCGATCTCGTCCACAGAGGAGAGGTTGTCCAGGTGGTTATACAGTGCGTTGAGGGTGCTATGTGCATCGTTTTCCTCTTCCTTATGGTGCTTCTTCCCTTCTGGGGTAGTTCCTCCCTGGTTGGAAGAAGTCCCTGCTGAGCCACTGATTTTACTTTCAAATTGTGCTTTCCTAACGGCCTCCCTTAAATCACTAATGACTATTTCGTACTTTTGCTTATCATCATCCCACTCATTTCTAACCTGCATCACTTCCCCTTCCAACATTACAATCCTATTTTTATAATTTTGTATTTCTTCCTTAAGAATTAGAATTTCCTTCTGGTATAGTTGTAACTCGTCCGAGGCGGTCTCTGCGCTTTTTTTCTTTAAGCACGCCTGTTCAAATTCGCTTTGATATTTCTTCACTCGTTCGTTTAGCTCTTCTATCAGTTTCTCCTTCTTCTCGTTGTCCGATTGTAAAAAGTCGCACTTGGCTTTATACTCCGCGAGTGTGTTTGCCACAATGGGTTTTTCCTTCTGCGGGTCTTCCCCAATTGTGCCGTCTTCCTTGCAAGATGCAGTAGACGCGTCCCTCATGTAATCGCGTTTGGCAAATTCGTACATTTTTTCCAACTGCCTATTCTTATTAGTAACGATTTTAACTTCTAATTTTTTATCTTCCAGATTTTGCCTTACCATTTCCATTTCCGCAGCTAATTTTCTATACTGAATTTCTAAATCTGTTTTTGTGGAAGTCACGTGTGTGTACTTTTCATGAATCTGTTGCATGGACCTCTTTAAGCTTTCTACATCTATAGCATTTTTATCTATATACAATTTTGCAAAATTGATCCATTCACTAAGTTGTTCATTCAGTTTCTCCTTTTCGACTTGCTCATTTATAAGACTTTTTCTCAACTCGGTAATATTTTCCATTTTCTCCTTATCCCTATCCTTGTATATTTCTAACTCTTTAATTTTCCTTTCTAGCATTTCTACTTTATTTTCTAGAAGAGGAAGCTGTTTACATTTTTGTTTGTATTGGGAGCAGAGCATAATCATGCTTCTGTACTGTTGTCTTTCTTTGGAAGTAATTTCTTCCGTTTTTTTTACCCCTTCAAGATGTTCTTTTAATTTTCTAATTTGTATTTTATATTCTACTGCTTGGTTGATACTATTTTCTGCCATGTCTGTCATTCCTTTTTGTTCCTTTAAATATGATTTAAATTGATCCATTTTAATTATTATTTTTTCCATGGTGGCTTCTTTTTCCTGAATTGTCTTCTTCAATTTTTCGCTTTCACTTTGGGATGCACACAAATCCTTTTGACACCCCTTCAATTTCTCTTCCACCTCTTCATACCTTTTTTTACTGTCATTTTTCATTTGAGTCATTTTTTCCTCCAACATGAGGGTAAAGTTTTTTAACTTTTTGTAACTCTTCTCTACGGCCAGACGCTTCGCATACTCATTCTTTAGTTGCTCTCCCACAGCGGGGGTGCTGCTAATTCCTTCTGCGCCGCTCGGAATGCTCCCCTTCTTAAGCGCGTCATTTTCCTCCTTCAACTTTTTACACTCACTCTTGAAGATAACAGCCAGCTTCCTTAGCTTGAAAATTTCTTCGTCCTTGTTTTTCACCTCCTCCTTTTCGCCTCCCCCGCTCATCGTGCTTCAACAGACAGTGCTCGAGTGATCACCAAGCGGGCAAGCAGCGTAACGCAGTTGTAGCGCAGTGCAACAGTGCAGCACGAGAAATACCGTTGCGCCAGATACACACACATGCACACCACGGCCGTGTCACTCCTGATATGTGAAAATGAAGTTGACAAAAAGGGGAACGATGCAAGACGGGGGGGCAGAGAAGGGGCCTCGTGGCGAGCATTCCTCCTGCTTCATCTAGGAGCACCCCCGAGCCCACTTGCACGCTCAGATGGTAGGACATGCGACCTGCTCTGTCATCATTTTTAAGGTGAAAACAAAAAAAAAAAAAAAAGGGGGACACTTCCAGAAGAGAGAAACGTAAGGCAAAGATGAAAAAGGAGAAAAGAAGCAACTACACTTCTTGCGTAGATATATGTGCAAACAGGTCCGACACAAATCTGCGTTCGGTGTGTCGATAGGACACGTTGGAAAAATGAGGTGGGTTTGTCCTTCGGAGGTGCGCGTCAAATCGTACGGGCTTTCTTCCTTTTTCATGTGAGCATATATGCGGCAGGGGGGGGATGAAAAAGAAGAAAAACGTCATTATTATGTTGTTCTTCTTCGCGCATCCCTCATTTGCCCCTTCTCTTGCTCTTGGGCCCTTTTTAGTTTCCTTCCCCTGTCGCCCAAAAGCGATGCGCAAAGGCTATGGCGCAGAAGCTATACCCAGAGCGGATGCTACACGCAGCGAATTGGACGCAGTGGAAAGGGGCAGGGGAGGAATTCTCCCCAAAAAAAAAATAATGTAGAAATTATTACCTTTATCCTTACGTGCTTACTTGTAAGTCCTGCCAATTCCCCAACATATTGCGAAACGCAAATTATATATTTTTTTAACACCCCATAGGGGGAAGTGGAATAACGATGGGAGAAGGCCAATTTTTTTTTTTTTTTTTTTTTTTTTTTTCCGCGGGAATTTTTACCCCGGTTAATTGCTAAAGGGGAAAACACCCCAAAAATAGTTACGACGATTTTTTAGTCCACCAAAAAATAAGTAGCGGTTCGAATGCCCGCAATTCAAAATGGAAAAGAAGCCAAGTGGTACTCAAGAGGAACGGCGTCGGGGGTAAACAACTGCGTCATATTAAAAGGTGCCACTCACGTGAACACAAAATGGATCAAAATGAGGCAACGAGAATAAACCGGAAAAGCATATCTTTCTTAGCAAAGTCGACTCGTTTGGGTGTATCCGTCGACAGTTGCAAACAGTACTACACCTCCTCTCTACACCAGATTCACCTGAATGGGAAAAAAAAAAAAAAAATAAATAAAATCACACGACATTATCATAAGGAAAGGATACCAATGTGTGAGTATGTATGCCTTCCTTTGTGCACAGACGTTCATCAACATAAATTTTCACAAACGGAAGGGGGGATAATGACCTGTCCCCATATGGATACGTGTTCCCAGCGAGACAGCGGGAAGGGTATCCTCACGTGTAGGGATCACCAAGTGTGCAGTTCCCCCACACACACACTTGAAAGAGCACAATTTAGGAAGGCATCCGAACGAATGGCGCAAATTATGCTGACCTATGTTGTGCACTCACCGGTAAACAGACTTTATGTACGGGCAGGGGGGTCCCCCCAAAGTTGCACACAAAAAAAAAAAAAAAGGGGTGTACATATACTGATAAAAAAAACACTTGAAAAAAAAAAAAAAAAAAAAAATTAAAGGAAAGGAAAGGAAAGGAAAGAAAAGGCACTCCGCCCGCCATTACAACTGCAGCTCGGACAGAGTAGTATAAAAAACAAAGGCAAAATGAAATGTCCCTTTTTATGCCTAGTCAAAATCGCAGCAGCGTGTATGTCGTATTAACCCGACTTGTGTTCCCCGTTGTAAAGCTTGACCGACGAAGACATGCGTAAAAAGGGCATGTACTTCGTGGCAGCTTTGTGTTGGTTTCACTTTGTTCTTATTTGGCTCTCATTTGGCTCCTGTTTGGCTTCTATTTGGTCGCACCCGCCAAACGCTTCCCCGCAGCGACGTAAAATAAAAACTCAAACAAACATCAAACTCTCCCATCGCGCACGCACCGGAGCGGCAAAGAAGGCCCTGTGTTGTTAACTTCCCCTAAGCTGGAGCTCAGGTTTTTTGCTGACCACATGCAGGAGCGTAGGCAGGTCGGCACGTGTCCACCTCTACATATTTTTTGGGGGCAGATAAAACTCCAACCATTTCGTGTCTTTACAAAAAGTAGGGTAAGCTATAGCATACTTTCACCTACGCCGCTTGTTTTCTTTTCTTTTTTTTTTTTTTTTTACTTTCCTTCCGATTCCTTGTCTTTACTATTTTGTTCGTTTAAAACTACTAACTCTTGTGAGAGGTTCTGTTGTGACTCTTCATTCGACTCGTTTGTCATTTCCGTACGGGTGTTCCTCCCGTCAGAGGTTGTCCAGCGCAATCACTGCTCTTCCCGCACAAATCACCACCAGCGGCGGTGTTAGCGGTGCTTGCAGCGTTTGCGGCGCACGTGTGACCATTCCACCTTCAGGATAATGCACAAGCGGAAGGCGAGCGCCCCCATCTTAGGGGACTGGCCCAGTGACTCAAAGCGAAGATGTGAAAGAGGCGCCCAGGAAAATGTCTCCTCTTGGAGAAAAGCCAAATCGGAAGAACGTCAAATACTAGACCATGCTTTATTAAAATATACAAGCGAGACGACAGAACCGTTGGGGGGGTTGAGATTTACTCCAATAAAGGAGTTAACAACTCGGCTGGAAATCCCCCCATTTGAGGACAACCATGTTCAGGGGGGTAATCTTTATGGAGGATCTCCAAAGGAGCACCCACAGAGCAGCACAAATAGCTTCTCCCCCCCAAAGGACAGATTCACAACTGCGCAACTGTCCATTTTAGAAAAGGCTAAAAATGACCCCAGTAACAGTATATATGAAAAGGTAAAAACGGGGGAAGAAAGTAAGGAGGAAATGCTGCAGCGGGAAGACAACTGTGAACAGATGAAGAACGATGCAAGTGACCCCCTATGTGGAGGGATGTCTGACGAAAGACCCGAACAGGATGACGTAAAACATGTAGGTACAGAACATTTTAAAATTACAAATGGATCCATCACGAGGGAAAATGAAGACCAAACGCAGAGCTCATTCAACACCGAGTCTGTGTCAAAGGAGGATAATAATGGTGCTGACTTATCTCTACGTGGAGATAAATGGGCTCTAACAAAGCCCAGGGTGAGAAGTGATCCCCCCCTGCTGTCTACCCTAAGCGACGAACTGCTGTGCTGCACTTCCAATGGTAGCGATGAAACGAACAAGCGTAGTGGTACCCATGAATGCATAACACTCCCAAAGGGGAAAGAAGGGGGAAGTAGCCCTTGCAGAAGAACCAGCCATGTATACATGAACCATCATGGGGATGCCCCATCTGATGAGGAGAAGACGTTTTGTGAAACCCTAATCAGCGAAGGGACCTCCTCCAAACGTATTTACCATTTTAGGAGAAGCAAAAATAATATACATATATACACACCAGGGGGAGGGACCTACTTAACCATTAAGGATAACGGGGAGGAAACCCCCGAGTCAATGACGAGTGAACAATCAAATGAAACACTACACTGTGGAAGTGGCCAAATGAAAGTTAAAGAGGAAGTTAACCCTGGGGAAGAACAGAAGGATACCCATTTCGTGAACACCCAAAGTGCTTCCTTCTTAAGAAGCAATGGAGAGAGTAATCACACGTATAATAAAACAGATGTTAGAAAACGCCAAGTGACATACGAATTGGAGTATGCTCAGATGAACAGCAAATCTTGCTTTGCAGATGGACAAACAGAAACAACTCCCCATGAGATGCAAACATATGCATGCAAAGAGAGTCTCCATCCACGAAGACAAAGTGAACCGGGAAGGACACGGAAGAGAAAACTTACGTCAATGTTGAAGAAAAAGGTAAAGGTGGAAAAAAAAAAAAAAAAAAAAAAAAAAATCCCGGGGCAGAATTTACAAAAAGTCATTGTACGGGGGAAGGAGTGCTGGAGGGCGGAATGGTTTGCACAAAAGAGCCTCCAGGGAATAAATTGCCATGATGGAGATGTCCATGTGGCTATGGCGAACGCAGAAATGAGCACGGAGACGAATATGAAGATGAAGACTGAAAAGGGTAGTGGAAGCTTCCAGATGAACTACCCCCATGATGGAGTAGAGCGCAGACACAACCGCGGGAATGAGAACTCACTTGTGAAAAAGAGTAGACAATTTTCCGTGTCCGTGTATGGACCTGAAAACGCGAGACTGTTCGCTCTGTTCGAATTAATCAAATACAACTCCGTTCCGGACAGCTTGAGAGATGAAGCCAATGTATGCATCTGCACCATTAAGAAAAATCTGATGGGACATGGGGGGTCCTCCAACAAATCTCGCAGCGCTCACTTCCTACCTCTTATGTTTGCCGATTGGGACGATGCCTACTCGCCTGCCTTGGTCAGAAAAATTCAGGGAGATATGGTGCGCAACTGGGGCCAGTTTCCCGACGGGGGTAGTAGTGACGTGCATGGTTGTAGTGGTAATAAGGAGGAAGAGCCCCCGCGAGCTTCACCCTACTTAGATGGATACAATTTTCCCCTCAAAGGGAACCACGCAGGGGGGTTCGATCACATGGTTAGGTGCGGCGGAGACTTCACTAATGTAGGGGAGAACCCACCAAACCGCGTAACCAATGGAGTTCACGCGGACAACGCCTCCTCACACAACCAGAACAACCTAGTCCACAGCATCAACGCGTACAACCTGCACTCGAGGCATATGGCCCACACGTTCGCGGCGAACGCAAATCTTGCTTTGCAGATGGACAAACAGAAACAACTCCCCATGAGATGCAAACATATGCATGCAAAGAGAGTCTCCATCCACGAAGACAAAGTGAACCGGGAAGGACACGGAAGAGAAAACTTACGTCAATGTTGAAGAAAAAGGTAAAGGTGGAAAAAAAAAAAAAAAAAAAAAAAAAATCCCGGGCAGAATTTACAAAGTCATTGTACGGGGGAAGGAGTGCTGGAGGGCGGAATGGTTTGCACAAAAGAGCCTCCAGGGAATAAATTGCCATGATGGAGATGTCCATGTGGCTATGGCGAACGCAGAAATGAGCACGGAGACGAATATGAAGATGAAGACTGAAAAGGGTAGTGGAAGCTTCCAGATGAACTACCCCCATGATGGAGTAGAGCGCAGACACAACCGCGGGAATGAGAACTCACTTGTGAAAAAGAGTAGACAATTTTCCGTGTCCGTGTATGGACCTGAAAACGCGAGACTGTTCGCTCTGTTCGAATTAATCAAATACAACTCCGTTCCGGACAGCTTGAGAGATGAAGCCAATGTATGCATCTGCACCATTAAGAAAAATCTGATGGGACATGGGGGGTCCTCCAACAAATCTCGCAGCGCTCACTTCCTACCTCTTATGTTTGCCGATTGGGACGATGCCTACTCGCCTGCCTTGGTCAGAAAAATTCAGGGAGATATGGTGCGCAACTGGGGCCAGTTTCCCGACGGGGGTAGTAGTGACGTGCATGGTTGTAGTGGTAATAAGGAGGAAGAGCCCCCGCGAGCTTCACCCTACTTAGATGGATACAATTTTCCCCTCAAAGGGAACCACGCAGGGGGGTTCGATCACATGGTTAGGTGCGGCGGAGACTTCACTAATGTAGGGGAGAACCCACCAAACCGCGTAACCAATGGAGTTCACGCGGACAACGCCTCCTCACACAACCAGAACAACCTAGTCCACAGCATCAACGCGTACAACCTGCACTCGAGGCATATGGCCCACACGTTCGCGGCGAACAAACCCTCGATAGTAAACCCACACAAAAATTTCAACATCGGCCACCATGCCTACCCGTCCAATGCAGAAGAAATTCTGAAGCTACAAAATGGTTTCTCATTCGGACAATTGAATGAATACACAAATGGGGCTAACACAAACTGGGCTCTGCGCGTCAATCATCCGGGATACCATTACAATTACACGCGGGGTGACGACAAGATGAACAGCATGGCCACCTGTACGTCTATCCACAGCTACCCAAATGGGTATGTAAATAGCCATGAGGATGTGAGGGGCCCTGCGGACAACTCGACCGCTGACTTGACCATCTTTGGAAACTATTTTCACTCCGATGGAAATGCGGTTAATTGCAAAATGAATAAAAGTGCCCCCGCCTTTGGGCCAAAGACGTCGAATGGCGATGGCAGCGTGTTCGATCAGTTCGGCGGGGGGCGTGAACATTTAAGGGGTTGAGAATTCTCTACACGCATGCACAGCTAGCCAAAATAAAAAAAAAAAAAAAAAAAAAAAATTTACATGTGTGCAACATGTGTGTGTGAATGTGCATGGTTACGGAAAATGCAATGATGGAACTGCTCATTGCATTTCGCAGTAGTTGCACACGACGCGCATATATCGGCATGCCTGCGTAGAAAAATAGTATTTACTCAAGTATCCCCCCACAAAAAAAAAAGAAAAAAAAAGACTCCCCTGTAGGTTTCAACTACACATGGTGAAATGTTCCCCGCCGGGGGTTGATACACATTTGTTTTTCTGCCAATTAATAGCTCGGGAATGGCATGAGCTCGTGAAAATGGAACTCCGCGATGGAGAAGTAGCAAGGGGGGAAGGGGGGTCATCACCCCTTCCACACCGCTAACACAACCGCTGCTCACTTTAGAAGAGTCCATAATTGACCTTGGCGAAATACACCTCCAAGTGCTCGCTGTCCCTTTCTTTGCTCTTCAAACGCTCTGAGAGCACGGTCCCGTACGTCTGCGTCTCTGCATACCGTTGGGGGGAAACCTTAGCATGTTGCATGTTGTTCAGTGCGGAGAAAACGTTATCATTAAAGTGCTCTATGTGTTTGAGGATGGTGTTGAAATCTTTTGGGTCATACGTCGTTCTGAATGTGTGCAGTGTGTTCTTGTTCTGTTTAATTTTATCCGCCCCATCGTCTACACTAAGGTTATTCGTAATGGTGTTCACGTCCTGTATGTTGTTGTAGGGATTCCTGGGGATCGCATGAACAGGCAAGCATGTGTAATTGTAAAAATCTGCACTTATGTTATTCACTGCCTGGATCAGATTTACACAATAAGATTTCATATCATTAATAAATTTGGCATACTGCAACGCATTTCGCGCTGCGAAATTTTCCTTCATGGATATATTTGTTATGTAGAGGATGTTGGCTAGCTTGTTAGCGATGTTGTTGATGCTTGCTTCCATGTGTTCGCCGGCCTTCTCCTCCTCCCAGGTGCCATCCCCCAATTCATACATCTTGCCGTTTGGTGGGTAAGCCGCAGGGCGAACTTATATTTGTAAACTCTTCCAAACGTTGTTACATCATGTTGGCCAAAATGGCTTGCATAAATGTTAATTTTCACGTGTGGGGGAGGGCCTTTACAAAGAACGGGTCCCCCCTCAACGATGAGCACAAATTGGGGGGGGAAAATGTATATATACATATATATAAAATGTATTAAAAAAAAAAAAAAAAAAATTAAAAATGTCGACAGGCAATTAAAATGATTAAAAATACGTAACACATCCAAAGGGCAATTAAAAAAAAGTGCCATCTGGCGGGCTCCTACTTCCCAAAGCGAATGGAGTAAACGAATGCACTCTGTACGTCGTTCATCTGCACAAACTGGTGAACAGAAAAATTTCCATTCTGTATAATGTCCCCAAAGAGGTGCAAAAAAACCAAATTATTTTTTTTAAAATTTGATATATGCACAACGGGGAGGGAAAACATGTACACTGGGGGAATGCCACGCCTGGAAAGGAACTTCGTTGCCTTGATCGGCTTTTTTCTGCCAATGTGTACAAAATCATTCCGCTTTAAATAACGAATGTATATTTGGAACTTTTCCCTTTTTTTTTTCCTCCTCTTTTTAATCAACAGATATGTGCCCTTCTCATTAATCACACTATTAACATTGCTGCGATTGATTCTGCAGACCTGTGCTGATATATCATCGTGGATATATACATTTGCATTTTTTTCTCGTAGCTGAGGAGGACGGGGCTCCTCCGAGTCCTTCTCTTTTTTTTCACCACTCGTTACTATGCGAAAGAAGATTCTATTAACAAGGATTTTGTTTCTTCCATCCAAATGTATAGTTCGTACTTTTTCATTAACTGAAGAAATTACTCCCTTGGGTGATGGGGTACACGCCTCGTCTTTATCTTTACCTTGTGCTTCTGCCTTCCCATCTAAGAGTGAAGATAGGGCCATGTTGCTATTCACCGCTGGCGTATCCCCTGTGGTGTTGCACAAGTAAGATCGAACAAACTGGTACAACGAGTTGTACACACGATCTACATTGGCATAGGTCAAACTGCACCCCGTGTATTTCCTCACCATTGTGTGGAGGATTTGTATACGGACAAATGTAGAGGGTAAAATTAAAAACTCCAAAAAATTAAAAATTTTTAAAAAAAAATTCTGTTCATATAAAACTTTGTTAATTGATATGAGACCATCCATTTGATCGTTCCGACTTCCAAAAAAGGAGTTATACAATTTGCTTTGCATGATGTGATATTCTTTTATGAACGGATTGCTACTTAGTTGTGTGTGTGTATTTGCCTTGTTGTTGTAGTAGTACTTGTTGTGCAGGTATATGGTGAAGACGTTTGTGTAGAACTGCAGGTGGCTGTCCAGGTTGGTCGTTTGGGCCATGATGTTGCTGAGCTTTCTGTCCAGCGTGGGGTACGCGTACACGCGGCTGCTTTGCAGCTCTCCCCTCACAGCGGGGTTGTTACCAGTGTTAACCTTTTTCGCGGCGTTAGCGTCGTTGGCTGTGTTGGCTGCATTGCCTGCAGTGGGAACCCCGCCCTCGAACAGGGACG
This sequence comes from Plasmodium fragile, assembly GCF_000956335.1. Lineage (NCBI taxonomy): Eukaryota > Apicomplexa > Aconoidasida > Haemosporida > Plasmodiidae > Plasmodium > Plasmodium fragile. The sequence continues at coordinate 129,109 of NW_012192617.1, read as the reverse complement.
AAATGCTCGGAATGACAACGTGCCTGATAAAGTTCCTCGAGGAGGACAAGCTCTGGTTGGACGTGTCGAAGCGCCACGACTTGTTCAAAAGCTGCATGTACATGTACAGGTTGATTTTGCTCAGCTTGATAAATGGCCTGTATATTAGGCAGTCCTTAAACGCGGTGAGGAATTTGATGCCCCTCAGGTTTTTTATGAAGGCCCCCCTGAGGAACTGAAACAGCACCGTTTCGTTGTTGTCGTTGCGGTGGTGCCCCACAAATACTAGCGACTTCACGAGCGAGCACGCGCGCGCAGTGGCCATCGGCGTCTTTACCAATTTATGTTGCGGCGTGCTGGTTGGCGCCTCACCCCTGAGCAGCACCTCCGAGATGGGCTTCCTATTAGCTAATCTTATGTAGTAGTCCACGTCGGTCAGGTAATCCCGGTAGCTGTACTTGGGCATGCTCCCCCCGTCTGCGTACATAAAGTTGTGGTCGTCACCCCCCTGCCCTCCTCGAATGCTTCTTTCCCTCCTGGCCTCCCTCTCCAGCTGCCTGGTCAGCTGCACGTACACTTGTCTCCTCCATTCTCTGGCCAGGAGTAGAAAGTTGTTTCCCCGTTTGAGGTACGGTTGATTTTGGGGGGACGCTTCCTCCTGTTCGGCAGTCTCCCCCTTCCTCCTGAGCACCTGGGTGCGGAACCTGATCTTGTGCCTCCTGCAAATATTTTTCACAAAGTTCTTCTCCTTGGTGCAGTCCTCCCTCGTGGCGTGGTTACAGTACACGACGGTTACGTTCCTCAAAACGGAGGCAAAGAACTTAACCCCATTATCTCCCTTACTGCAGCGGACAATCTCGTTTATATCATCATGCGAATATGAGTACACACCATTTAATAATTGTAACAAGGATTCGTAACTGTGAGAGTGCCTATACCGCAGGGTCACTAAAATTTTGTACACGACAAAAAGGAAGGAGTACAAGAGGGAAAGGGAATCCACCCCTGCGCTGACGCTGAAAATTAATTTTTTTTTCTTTTTTAAAAATGAATACAAATATTTATTTTTCAAAGTGCACAGCCAGTAGGCTTCCACAATTTGGCTCACTTCTCCATTTAAGGAAAGTTCTTTTGCCACTGAGCTCTTCTTCACAGGGTTACCACCATTGCGGACAGCCTCCAACGCGTTGGTGCCGTTGCTGCTTCCTGTGTTTAGCTCATCCAATTGCTTCATTCGTTCTTCACTCTGCTCATTTATTATGGCACATATGTTCTTTAAGAAGAGTGCCTTCCTGGAAGTTCCTCCTTTTTTTTTACACTTAACATTTGCGTGTAACGCGGGTCTTTTTCTCTGTCCCAATTGTGCTTCTCCATTTGGACCCTCTTCGGGGTAGAGGAGAACGTCGCTAATTTGAGTCTCCGTGTCGAGGTGAACTCTGCTCGTCCAACATCGGTGTGTAGAAGGTCGATCGAACCGCTGCCCGCAACTAGGACGGGGGGTGTGCATATACCCATGATTGTATCTCTCCCCGTAATTATGGTGGCGTCTCTTTTTGTGCCCATGACTGCTTCCCCCCTCCGAGCACCCCAAATGGGGACTCACAAAATGAAATATCCCCTGTGGCGAGCTCCTCCTACATAAGCATTCTGCGAACTGGTCATACAAGAGGCCATACAAAACTCCCCAGGTGTATAAAAAAATGGGAACATACATTTATTATCGTTTGGGATTCATTTTCTTCGACTTCATTTGTGAATGGATGCACAACATCGGTGGGAGGCACTCTATCAGCGTGTTTCACTTTTTTTTTTTTTTTTTTTTTTTTTTTT